>NC_059496.1:292556-319414 GCF_018139145.2 Gymnogyps californianus
CAGGCCGTCCCCAGCACCTGCACTGGCCACCTCTCCAGTCCTGCCCATTCAGCTACTTAGCCAGCACTCACAGCACAACCACCTCGACCAGCCACGGGCCTGCTTCTGCCCTAGCACCTGCTCACCCACCTAGGACATCACAACAAGCTGCACAACCCACCTGCACCGCTCCTGCCTAACAGCTACCCAGCAAGCATTCACATCACAAGCACCTCTAAAGCCACCTCTTCAGTCCTTCCATTCACCTACTTAGGCACCACGCACATCACAAGGACCTCGACAAGCCGGGGCCTGCCACTGCCTTAGCACCTCCTCAGCCACCTCTGACATCGCACCTACCTCCACAAGCCACCACCTTGCTCCTCACACAGCAACTACCCAACCACTTGCGACACCCAAAGCACCTGCACATCAAAGCTTCCTGCTCCAGCCCTACCACCTACGCAGGCCCATCTCACCTCGCAAGCACATCAACAAGCCAACTGCCTCCTTCCACCCTATCCCCCACTAACAGCAACGGCGTGCTTTAGGCCCAGCCACCAACAAAGCACCATGCACCTGCTTGCTCACTCCTCCCCTCCGGCGCATGCGGACGACAAAATACAACCAAAGCTCGCGAGTCCACACAAGGACACGGACGGATCACTCACAATTATGCTCACAGGCAAAACAGACTCCACTTGCGGAAAAAACACATCCATTTAATTTCCTACCAAGCAAATCACACTAGCAGAAGGAGAAGAAGAACCAGATCTTAAAAACACACCTTCCCCCACCCCTCCCTTCTTCCCGCCCTCACCTTTGCTCACCATACCTCCACCTCCTCCCACAGCGGCACCAGGGCACGGCTAATGGGGCTTGCACGCACTTCATCCCACATTGGCTCTGACGCTGCTTTCTCCTCAGGGGGAGGGCTCCTCACACTCTTCCGCTGCTCCACCCTGGGATGCCTCTCACGGGGATCAGCCCTCCATGACCTTCTCCATCACCACTCCTTGCCGCGCACTCCCTGCAGGCCTCCACCACCTGCTCCAGCGTGGCCTTTCCCACGCACTCACGGCCGCCTTTGGGCCCACACACCGGCTCCACCCTCGTGTCCTACACAGCCTGCAGGGGAATCTCTCATCCACCATTAGCCTCCATGGCCTGCAGGGACATGATATCCAGGGATGGCTACCTGTGCAACTCAGCTGTCTCCAGGGAGGCCAAAACACTCTGGACGTTCCTCGGAGGAGTCCTGAGGAGCTACCGGGCATAGACCTGCCTCCAACACAAAGAAAACTCTTCAGCTAACGGAAGAGGAAAATTGTGCTGCTGCTACCTGGGACTTCAGCTGCCTGTCGAGAAACTCAAAACACTCCAGCAGATGTCTGGGAAAAGTCCTGATGCAAAAACAGGAATGCACCTGCCCCCAACATACACAATGCTCTTTGCGCAGCTACCTTAGAAGATTCTGGGCTGCTACCTGGGAATTCGCTTGTCTCCAAAGGAAACCAAAAGACTCCTGGATATTCCTGGGAGCGATTCCAGAGAGCTACCGGGCATGGAACCTGCCTCCAACATGCACCAAACTCTTTGAATATCTACCCTGGTGGAGTCTGGGGCTGCTGCCCAGGCCTTCAGCTCCCTCCACAGCAGGACAAAACACGTTGGCAGATACCTGAGAAGAGTCCTGGGGAGCTACAGGGCATGGACCTGCTTCCCATTTCTATCAGCAATCAGTCATGATTGGAGCAAGGGCAAAGCCTGTATATTTCAAATGCATTTGAGTTACATGACTCTTCAACATACGCCATGACACCATTTCACTAGACTGAAGGCTGACAGCAGTGTACCAGGACACTCCTTTCTGCACACCTCACTCCTGGGCAGAAATCCTAGACGCTTCCTTTAAGGACAGAAACCCAAAGAGCTAAAAGAAGTTCTTTAAATTCAGCACAGCAAAGAAAAAGCAAGCAAGCAAACAAAAACGGCAGGGAAACCCCTGAGGCACTAATGAGGAACAAAGGGTCTCCCTTTGGGAGTCCACTACCCCTCACAAAACGGACAAGTGGCTTAAAAAGAGATTCCTGCAAAGAAACAGCACATCGAAGATAACCTTGATAACGCCAGCACAAGTGACCGCCGTGGAAACGGCAGCGCTGACCCTTCTCCTGCTCCTCCTACGAGCTCTTCGCCAGCCACGTGAAGATGCAAAACCAAGCATGAACGAATCAGATCTGAGAAGAGCCTGGCCCCAAAAAATTAAAAATGATCAGGAAGTCTGTTTGAAATACGGCTTCACATCCACTATCGTGGATGAGGAACCTCGCCTTAAGCACATGTCATGCCTTGAGATAGGAGCTAAGGACAGTATGAAGTTACCCCCACGAGCAGATGTTCAAAACCAAAGCACCCAGAACACGCAGACAAACCTGCACCATGTTTTCAGCGATGTTTCAAGTCACGTGATACTCAGTCCACGACTTTACAAAACATCATTAAACTTAATGACAGCAGCCTCCTTGCAGGTTGCTTACTCAAAAGCAAAAACCAAAAAGCCACGTACCCTCGGGGAAACCCTTGTTCTTCCGGGTGGCTGCTGTCTTCCCACGGCTCTTCCTCAAAGCAGGACAAATGACCGTGAATTTGGCAGTCCACACAAATTACGAAGCACACTTACTCCTCCGACAGTCATTACCTATGGGCCAGAAGTCCTCCCACACCCCAGAAGTGCCCATTACTCCTCCAGCAGTCATCCGCTATGGACCGCAAGTCCTCCAGACCTACCTACCTACCTACCTACCCACCTACCCACCCACCTACCGACTTCCTGGAAATGAGTTGGACCACAGCAGAAGTGACACTGGCCCAGCCGGTCACGCACACCAGACCACAAATGGTAGTTACAAGACAGAAAACACAACATAAACCACCAGAACTGTAAAAAAAAGCCAACCCGAAGCCACAGCACACACAAATCAAAGGCCCCTGTCCAAACCCTACACAGGCAAACAAGCTAAAAAAGGACTCTCCAAAAAAGCAATCCACCCAGAACACAAGAGAAGCCAAAAACTAACATAACCCCAGGAACCCAGGCCCAACAAACCCAGATCCTCTCCAGAATAATAGCACGCTTTAATCCTGACTCGCTTAAACTCAGGCATCCCAGAACCCTACCACTCTGTAGCCCTTGCACACTGTCACCCTAGCATCCCAGAACCCTAGCACATTGTAGCCCTAAGATATCCAAAAAATGAACCCAAACTCCCTGGAGATCTCCGGCTGGGCCTTCAGGTGGCCCCAGCTCTCAGAAGTCACAACTTTGAAATGGGAATGGGACAGCATCCCTCTTCACATCACCTGTCACCCCCGGAAAAAGTGCCTGCCTTAAACACTCCCGGGGAGAAAGGCTGGGGCACTTGGAGACTTTCAACTGGCCCGCCATCACCACGGGGCTTCAGCTCATCATTTCTGTGTCAGAGCCACCAAGCACATCAGCCCGTCCTCCCTGAGACACCCCTTGGGGCAGCCGTACCCAGAGCCAGGCGGCTGCATATGGCCTTTGCTCGATGGGGAGGTGCTTCCTGGAGCAGGATCTCTCCTGGGGGCATGGGGAAACTCTCGTCAGGCCTGGATGCCTGAGAAACAGCTCTGCACTGCTCCATCTCTCACCAAAAACCAGGGGCAGAGGAAGGCTGCTTTGCTGGCCCCCAAGACAATCAGCTCACCTGGGATGCTCTGTGGCCAGCGCGTGCCTTTGCTGTCAGGTGGGTCTGAGCTTCAGCAGCGCTCCGCAAACATCTGTCACCTCCCTGCAGGATGCTCTCCAGTGCACAGCATGTCTCCACTGGCTCTCCCTGGGGACAAAGCTCGAAAAGGAGCAATTTGCTTTTCTTTCCCCCACTCCCAAAGAGCTGCGCAAGAGACCTGCCACCCCCAAATCAGCTGTGTGACAGGGACACCCGTCGGCTGGCTGCGCCTTCTCTCTTTCTCTCTGGGCCTCTCGCCTGCTCCCCAGCCCTTTTCACTCTTCCTCCAGCTCCAGCCTGGAGGCCATCACTGTTCTGTCCTTCGCCACCTCCCTCTCCTGACCCGCATCCTTCTCTTTGTTTGTCAGTCTCCGGATTGTTTCCCGCCCTTCTCTTGCTCTCTGTCCTGCTCTCTCTCCCCTGCCTCTCCCTTTCTCTCTCTCAGCCTTTCCCACTCTGTGCCTCTGTCCTGCTCCCTGTCCCATTTCTCTGTCACTCCGCTCTCCTGCTGCCTTTGCCGTCTATCTGTCCCTCCGTCCCACTCCCTCACCCTGCCCGTGTCGCTCCCTCTGTCTGTCCTTCCTCCTGCCCTCCTCTGCCCTCTCTCTCCCTCTGTCCTGCTGCTCATCACCATATTCCTGGCTGCCCCCTGCCCCCTTCCCCTCCATCCCCTTCTCCCTGGCCCTGGCCCGCTCCTCACCAGGGGTTTCCTTTCTCCACTCCCTGACCAGCTCCTGCTTTCTTCCTGCCGTCCCTCTGTCCTGCTCCCATCCCTCTCCTGCCACTCTCCGCCCCACCCCACTCCTCTCTGCCCCTCTGTCCCTCTCTCCTCCTCCTCCTCCCTGTTCCACCAAGGCTCTGGGACTGGGACTGGGGCTGCCCCGGGAGGCGGCCATGGGGCCTGTGGAGGAGTGGGGTCCAGCCGGGGGACGGTGTCCCCGCAGGGTCAGACAGGAGGAAGGAGCGCCCAGTGGCATGCCAGGGGCTGTAGTCCTGGGGTACTGGGCTCATGGGTGGCCATGTTGGTTCCCAGGGCATGCTGGGAGCTGTAGTTTCCAGCACTCAGCTTCCTAGTGGCCATGTTGTTCTCAGGTAAAGTGGAAGGCACAGTCTCTGCTCCAGCCACGGCCCCGTGCCATTCCCTGCCAGCTTTGTGCGGTTCCTTGTGGGGCTCCTGCCGTGCTCCCACAGGGAAGGTGCCAGGACTGAAAACTCTTGCTGGCCCTCACCTTCCCTTGGCAGCCCTTTCACAGCCCCACCAGCACTGGGGCTCGGCGCTTGCTTAGCAACATAACGCTCCCCTCATTCTCTCAGTCTTGCCAGAGCTTCCCATTTCTATCAGCAATCAGTGATCGAGTGTTGTGGAAGGTGGCAAAGCAGAGCTAGGGGACCATGCAGACCACACCCGAACGAGACCTAAACAGCATGTGGCAATAATGGCATAAGGCTGTTAGGCTGTAATAGCACAGGAACGTATAGAAATTAGAGAGGCTGTTAATATGTTTTGTAGGGCTTTAAGGACTTTGTTTAGCTGCTTAAAAGTAGTCCTTCATGATAAAGCAGGACTCATAACTTGCTGAATGCTGTTGCTTAACGTTCACCTATAATCTGATGGCAGGAGTAAGAGATTTGGAAAGCCCCAGAGCCAGTTTGCCCCAGGAAAAGGAGACATAGTAACAAGTAGCCTAAAACACAGCAGGAAGAACCAGCCGAGAGACGAGAAAAAGCACCCAATGAGAGAGAAGATGACCCCAGACTCGATCTTACCATTGGGCCAGACTATGGTGTGAGGGGTGGGAATTTAGATTGTAAGGGCATAATTGCCCAGGGATTGTGGTGTTCTGATTCCCTCTCCAGAGACAGCCAGCTTGAGCTGTCTGAATTTGGGCACCATAGATAGAGTAAATTAGGCTTTTATTTTGAAGGCCTTGATTAGAGAGTCTGCTTTGGGGAACCTTGGCTGGAGCCTGAGGGAAGAAGAAGCGCCCGAGGGTGAGTGTGTGTGTATGTGAGGAGTCGAAAGGGGCACCCGTCGGCTCACTGGAGTCGCCCGCTGCGAAGGGACGCCGGTCCTAGCAGTTAAAGTCTCGGGTGGTGTGTGTGCGACTCCTTGATTGGTGTGTGAATGCTCGGGCAGCGCTTCCCCCTTAACAGTTTGGCACCCCAGATGGGACCCTAGGTCACTCTCGGAACCTCTTGGATCCAAACCTCTGACTGGCAGCACAGGGTGAGTTCACCCGAGGATTTTGGACACGGGACGCACCGAATCGCTCGAGTGGTGAGTGTTAAATCCCCTAAATCTAAATTCAATATAGGGAAAAGGACAGAATTCGGGGGGGTTCAAGTCCCGCCCGAGGTGCGTAGCCTGATCAGCATAAATCACACACGAGTTTGTACGCAGTCTGATCAACAGAAGACGTCTGATTAAAAGGGGGGTTCGAGTCCTGCCCAGATTAGAGAGCTGTTGAGAGATTTTAAAGGGGGGGGTTGAGTCCCACCCGGATTAAATCATGAGTAACGTAACTGGAGTAGAGAGGGAGACGCCCTTAGCAGAGATATTACAAAACTGGGAAAAAATCTGTGGTGCAAATTCACTACTAAAGGAGGACGCAGTAGTTCTATGTCAACAATGGTGGCCATTCATCACCCGCCATGGAGATATTGAAGATCAGTGGCCACCACAAGGGAGTTTTGACCAACATCGACTGACCTTTGTGCGAGACCAACTTCAGTACCGGTTCCCGGGACACATGGATTATTGGTATGTGTGGGATGAATGGGTGCGGGAGAGACAACATCCAGGGAGGCAAAAGGGGCTGAGGGAAAAACTAACCTGTAAGGTAACTTTGGCCGTAGGTAAGGCTACAGCCCCGAACGACGACCAGACAAGGCCCTCCCCGACTCCTGCCCCACCTTACAGTCCCTGTACCGACCTCCCCCAGACCTTCCTGTAGCAAGGGTGGGACTTTGCCCCATGGTTTCAAATGTTTTGACTAATCTGGCTGCTTTACGGCCAGGGGGTGACTATGCATGCCCCACATCGACGGTTTATACTAATCCATCGTGGAACCCAAATGATTTAGCCTTATGGGGGTGTACAATGCCAAGATTAAGGGAGGATGCAGAAACACGGGCGCAGTTATTGTCAAATCTCAGCACGGGACACAATCCTAACCGGGGGAACACCCAAATCCTATTCCGAGAATCATTCTGCCCAGATGAAAGAGAGAAGGTATTAACTAAGGATGCGGAATTAGCACGACAGGTGGGAGGAGGAGAAATCCGTGGCCGACACTAAATCCGAACGGGAACTATAATATGGCCAGAGACAGAGCCCATTGCCAAACAGCCCTAAGAAATTTAATAGAGGCAATTGGAGCATGTGGAGAACGTAGGGTGATGTTCACAGAAGACGATGTTAAATTTTACCTGGCAGAATTAGCACTTGCTTTAGACCATGTACATAGTGGTGGAATAATATACCGGGACCTAAAACCAGAAAACATCCTTCTTGATGAGGAAGGACATATCCAATTAGCAGATTTTGGCTTAAGTGAGGTGTCAATTGATCTGAAAAAAAAGCCTTCTCTTTCTGTGCAACAGTGGAATATATGGCACCAGAAGTCATTAAGAGCGGAGGCCTTACACGGAGCGCAGACTGGTGGTCTTTTGGTGTTGTAATGTTTGAAATGCTCACTGGTACTCTGCCTTTCCAAGGGAAAGACAGAAAAGAAACCATGACACTGATTCTCGAGGCCAAACTTGGAATGCCCCAGTTCTTGAGCCCGGAAGCAGAGAGTCTTCTGCGAATGCTCTTCAAAAGAAACCCAGCAAACAGATTAGGAGCAGGCCTAGATGGAGTTGAAGAAATTAAGAGGCATGCATTCTTTTCCAAAATAGATTGGAATAGATTGTACAGGAGAGAAATTGATCCCCCTTTTAAACCTGCAACTGGCAGACCTGAAGATATGTTTTATTTTGACCCTGAGTTTACAGCAAAAACTCCAGAAGATTTGCCTGGTCTCCCACCCAGTGCTAATGCGCATCAACTTGTTCGGGGATTTAGTTCTGTAGCTATTGCATCAAATGACGAAAGCCAGGCAGTGCAGACAGTTGGAGTGCATTCCGTTGTCCAGCAGTTGCACAGGAACAGCATTCAGTTTACTGATAGATACGAAGTGAAGGAAGATATCAGAGTTGGGTCTTACTCTGTCTATAAGAGATGTATTCATAAAGCTTTAAACACGGAATATGCTGTAAAGATTATAGACAAGAGTAGAAGAGATCCAAGAAGGAGATTGAAATCCTACTGCGCTATGGCCACCATCCAAATATTATTACCCTAAAAGATGTGCATGATGATGGAAAATACGCATACATAGTAACAGAACTTACGAAAGGAGGGCAACTGCTGGATAAAATTCATAGACAATTTTTTTCTCGGAACGAGAAGCTAGTGCCGTTCTGTTCACAATAACAAGAACGGTTGAGTACCTCCATGCGCAAGGGGTTGTTCATGGAGAGCTGAAGCCTAGCAATATTCTTTATGTTGATGAATCTGGTAATCCAGAATCCATTCGACTTTGTGAATTTGGCCTTGCAAAACAACTACGAGTAGAAAACGGTCTTCTGAGGAGTCCATGTTACACAGCAAGTTTTGCTGCACCAGAGGTTTTACAGAGGCAAGGTTACGATGCTGCATGGGACATATGGAGCCTTGGTGTTCTACTTTATACCATGCTTGCTGGCTACCCTCCTTTTGTAACTGGTCCTGATGATACCCCAGAGGAGATTTTGGCCCGAATAGGTAGCGGGAAGTTGTCTCTCAGCGGTGGTTATTGGAATACCGTTTCAGATACAGCTAAGGACCTTCTTTCAAAAATGCTTCATGTTAACCCACATCAAAGACTGACTGCAGCCCAAGTCCTTAGTCACCCCTGGATAGTTTGCTGTGACCAGTTGCCTCAATACCAGCTAAACAGGCAGGATGCTCCCCATGTAGTGAAGGGTGCAAGAGCAGCAGCTTACTCTGCTTTGAATCGTAATCAGTCACCAGTTTTGGGAGCCAGTCAGCCATTCTCCTCTTGCTCAGAGCATTATTTTTCATAAGGAATGGGTTTTTTAATCCCCTAAAATATTCTTTGTTACAGGTAGATATGGACAGTTTATGTTAAGCACTTAGCTTAAACAGTTTCTATTAGCACTATATACTTTGTGCCATCCAACATCTTGTATGTTTTTGTAAACAGTTCACAAGCAGTACAGTTCCATGCTGTTTTCTTTAATGTATACATGCCTTGTTTTGCTTAGATATTGTTAATCCTTTTGACAATTAAGTCTGATTAAACAGGTCACCTGGATTAGTCAGCATTGTTGGACAGCTCTAAAAGAAGGCTCACCGTTAAACAGCTATTGAATGTAATGCTATGAAGATGTGTTTCTCCTTGCCTGTGCCTTTTCTACATTTCCGTGGTTTGGATGCTGCATGTCATGTTATGAAAATCAGGATACTGTTTATAGTATTGGAAATGTAAACAGTGGATCTCTCACGATACACCACTCACTTGCGATGGACATTTTGATAGAAATTGGTTAGCCATTGGACTCCCTGTGTGTATGGTTTCTTCCTTTTTTGCCCCCCTTTTTGGCTTGTCTATTGTTTGTTGTTTAATCATGGTTTTTATGGACTGAGTTCTTCAAATTACAGCCTATGATGTATACTTTTAAGCCCATGGTTGAAATGGACACTACTGAGTTTTGAGCACTGGGGAATCCATCCCAGTATTCCAGTTCTCCAAAAGAAAACTAGTGCATTTCAGGAATAAGTTGCCAGAAGCCGCAGTTTTGCAACTGTTTCTCTGGCTGCAGCATACAGCCTGCTTAAAGGGGAAGGTGGGCAGGGTCAGGAGGTGCTGCTTGGCTAAGGTGTTCTGCTCTCTGATTGCACTTTCTCTTCACTGTATGCTGCTAACTGTTTTAAGAACCAAAAGTTATGTTCTTAAGTAAGCTTTTTTCCTCTCTTGCCTCTGCACGTACCTGCCCTATCTCTATCTCGGTCTCAGAGACTTGCCCTCTGTTTTGGATGGAGGGGTGGAAGAGTGTTTAGTTAACCTGTGTGGCAGGTACACCCGCCTCGATAGAGACCGAAACTTGTGGAGGTGGCTCTGAGCCCTTATAAGGGAAACATATTGGGATTCGATATGCTGGCAGGCAAACGATGGTACCTACCTCATTTTTGTCCTACGGGACCATTAACGGGCGACGCTCCCAAACCGGACAATCAAAAGGGCCAGTTCCCATTGAGAACATACAGGCCAACCCGTCATGGTAAAACTGCCCTCTGTTGGCACTGTACCCACGATCCTGGCGAAACCCAGAGGCTTACATGCCTGGGAGGCCTTAGATAGGAAGGGAAAGGCCATCGCATAAGTACTCGATGGATAATTCCTAATTTCTGAGACCCGGTCCCAAGGCCCGAGGTGCAATTTGTGTCCTCTTGCAGGATTATGGAAAAGCAAACTATTTGGACACTCCCACTGATGGCAGTAAAAACAGCGGGCATGGACAACAAGAACCTGGACAGCAAGGTGGTGGCTCAACTGATAGTGGGATTTGCACGTAGGGTGAACTTAACTTCAATAACAGCCTGTCTGCCCAGCCCTAAGTCAGTAGAGGAGCCCCTACCAATCTTTGTGCAAAACACTAATGTATCACTAACCCTTGAACTCCCATGGCAACAGTGCAATAATTCCAGCCGGGCCTGGGAACGGATGGAAAGGATGGAGGTCACACTCATACCATCTATAGCTGGTCACCTGGTGCAATAAATGCCAATTCAATATGGAAGGCAAAGTGTAATTACCTCTTCCTACCCCCTAATAACGCCACGGGGTGGAGTTTTAACTGTACAATGCCATGCTTTAATGTTCCCTGGGGAATTACTGAACATCATGACCAATGGAAAACAGATGATCATTCCCTGCAATATACTGAACTGTTAAACACCACCTGGTGTATTAAACACCCCGAGAGTAATGGTAGCGATTGCCCCAACGCTTGTCAAGAACTAGGGTTCAAGGGAGCCTGGGAAAAACATCCCCTCAATTGCACATGGGGACCTGACTGGATTGCGCAAAGGAATGGGGCACCACCAGTAAAAAAAAAAAAACCAGCACTTTGGGACTGCCAAACAGAAATGCAATGTAAAAACATAGATAAAAGGCCATTATTGTGATGATACATGCCCCGCCCCATTCAGGAAGCTTTGGTACAGGGCTGTCTGTGTAGTAATACCAGCTATGTGTGGCCCACTGCCCTAAAATGTAACGCTTATGGGGACTGTCCTCTTCATGCCCCCACACAAGGCATATGCCAAACATCTGATGTGCCCGCCCCTCCCGATCTAGAGTCGGCATACTCCAGTGGCTGTCTGTATTCCCGGCTACACCCAACTGTTCCCGGGATGGCCTGCACAGTAGCCCTGCCTTCCCTTTGTCCCATTTACCGAGAAGGGCCTATAGCCCCTAAGTGGTGGGATCGCAGCCCCCGGGAGATACAACCGCTAAAGAAGGGAACGTGGCAAAGAGCAAAAACGCACTGGGATAGTGGCTGGAGGCCATGTTCGGAATGGGGACTGCCTCCCTCAAAAACCCACAAGCCATTTATGACCTATTGATGCAAGTATCTATTTGAGCCAATTCTACATCTGACAGCTTAGAACTCTTGAACGAACAATTACAACACACCAGCAAAATGACCGCCCAGCACTGAGCGGGATTAGACCTGATGCTGCTAAAGGAACACCTTTAGTATGGAGTGCTAAACTGATGAGTAGATGACTGCTGCGTTTATATCCCAAATGTATCCATACCCCTCCGAACCCAAATCGACAAAATGAAGAAAGTAGCAAAGGACTCAGAGGCAATTGCTGCCGCATTAAACATCAACTGGTTGGGAAAGATTTCCAGTGCGTTCGGGTTTTCCCTGTCGGGATGGTTAACCAGTCTTTTACAATCCTTGATAGTGGTTATAATCATAATAATTGCCATTTGTATTGTATTAAGTTGTGTTAAACATATGATAACGTGGTTCATATCCGTTGTTACATATGCTCCTTTAGAACTAACCCAAATAGCAGATGTTCCGTTAGAATTGTAAAATAGCCAAAGAAATGATGATTCATGATGAGCATCAATTCTCACCGAAACTGCGCTCCCTTTTAACTTTGGAGGCAAGAGGTGACTGTACCACCACTCCAGAGAAACCAGTCAGATCGTGACTGTGGTCACGGGGTGGAGTGTGGCAGGTGCACCCACCCCGATAAAGAGCAGAACTTCTCAACTGCTGAAAGGAAAGAGTTAAAACTAGAAGCCGCGGTTTGGGGGTCGAGCTGGCCAGCCATGTGATAACTGGAGTCACGTAGACAGTGACAAGTTTCCAGACCGCTGACCATATATGACCACGAGCCCCGATCCGACTTAGGGTATAAATGGAGCCCGCCGGAAGAGCCCTTTGAGCCCGTCTTCCTCGGAGCAGCGGGTCTGCAGTCAGAGACTCTCCCCTTACATCGGGATGCCATCTAAGGAAACTCCCCGGGGTTGAGTGCCTCGCCTTACCGGTGAGTGAGTGCGCATTTTGAGTCATCATTTTAAGCTTACATTTGGTTATAGTTTGTGTAGTGATAGTTCCCAGCTGACACCCTGAACCTGTAACTAAGTTGTGTTTATCGCAGTGTTTACGACCTGATATTCCTGTCCAATCTGGCTGTTGTATCTCAATATAACATAACATTCCTGTTCACTTGGACCGTTCTATGTTGATATCATTAAAGAAGATTGACTTTTGAAACATATTGCTGTCTAGTCTTCCTGCGACAAACTCTCATGAAGTTCTTTCCCCTCCGTTCCTCTTGAAGCCCCTATTGCCTTGACCATTTCACTGGCTTCAATTCTTCTTGTCATCTGGAATATTGTTTTGCTTTCCATACATATCCACTTCCACTCACGCAGAGTTTCTTTTTCATCTTTCTATCAACCAAAAGCCACTTTCTTCTTTTAGTGTTTTTACTGTAGATTTCCTTTATTTAACTACTTTTTCCTGAGGAACAGCCAGTGTCTAGGCAACTTTCGACTTAATAGCCAACTTTTGTCCACGCTCTGAAAGGTGTTGTAGGCTAGACCTAATGTCTAGCCGGGTAATACAACAGCACATTCACAGTCACTGCTTCCTAGTCATTCCTTCTCTTTCAGACCAGAGCAGCTTAGTCAGAAAGACAATACTTTTGAATTGAAAAGGGGACATGGTCAGGGGCTGTAGGGTAAATGCTTTACTGCTGGTGCAAGGCACAGCTACCCATCTTTCTAAGCAGTGTAAATACACTCAAATATAGTTGTTGTTGTTGACAAGAAAAGCTAACAACTCCACAAAGCCCCTTTGCTTATGATCTTCTGGGTTTTCTGTAACTACCTAGAAATGAGGGAGGATGCCCAAAAAAGGGACCTACCCCACTCTATGTTTACTATGTCTGCTTCATAATGCCAGTACTTTGGAAAAAACTAACCTCATAATCTTTTATGTATTAGATGCTTCAGGGTGAACCAACGAAATAAGCTGCAAGGATTGCTGCAGGATTTATGATCCAAAATCCTTGGGGTAGTTGCCAGGTCTGAAGGATGAGTTCCTCCCTGATGTTAGGACAGGTCTATTTGCTTCTGTGTGACCCGCAGTCAAAAGGCAAAGGAAAGCTGAGAAGGGACAGGCTCTGTTCAAGGGCAGGATGAAGACAGGAAGCCTATATGGAGAAAAGGAGGGTAAGAGGGAACACGGTCTCCCATTTTTGTTGTGGCTCTATTCTGAAAATCAGGATGTCTAAAGGTTTACTGCCCACCAGAAACAGCATGAGTAGCTCCAGCAAATTTCAGTTCTGCTTTCTTGCAATTCCCCGTCGCTAGCGGGCTAGCAGTCGTGCTGGAGGAGTAATCGCAGGAGGCCAGCTCCTCAGGAACAGACAATCCCAGCTCCACTTCTCCTCACCACAAGTTAAGGAAATACATTAGACTATTTCTTTAAATCATAAGCTTTGCTTGGGTAATGACTGTCCCATCCTGAGCATGCACAGCACTTATCACCCAGCTGCTAATTGCTAGTTTTGATTTGGGACCAATAGAGATGGTTTGGGGAAAAAAAAAATATTGAGGAGAGACTCCTATTAAATTAGTGAGGTCAGCCTCTGAGAAGGGGCTGTAGCTCTCTCTGCAGGGGTAATCTTGCCTCCCTGAGCCCTCCCCCCTCTCTCTTCTCCCTTTAACAGTTCTATTTTGTGGAGCTACAAGACTTTTTTCTCCTGCTGAGTGCTGGGTTAACAAATGCAGGAGGCATCTATTAACAGTATTCTTTGGAGACCACCTACAGCAGTGGGATGAACAATGGGCCTCGAACCATTACTAATGCGTAGCCCAGAAATGCAGTGTATAAATATTTTTTAAATGTAAACCCATTAGTCACACTTAATGGTTTATTTGAACTCAAACCGTATTATTATCCCCTCATTATTTTACCTGGTTTATTTTAGACCACTTATCTCAGGGGTTGCCATAGCCACCTGTTGAGTGCCTTGGACTGGAGTGTTTGCAGTAATCAAAGAGTTCTTATAAAGAGAAGTATGCTCTGACTAAAGGGCAACCTGGGCAAAATTGCTGTGGCTGGAGCAGAGACTGCGCTTTCCACTTTACCTAAGAACAACATGGCCACTAGGAAGCGGAGTGCTGGAAACTACAGCTCCCAGCCTGCCCTGGGAACCAACATGGCCACCCATCAGCCCCATACCCCAGGACTACAGCACCTGGCATGCCACTGGGCGCTCCTTCCTCCTGTCTGACCCTGCGGGGACACCGTCCCCCCGGCTGGACCCCACTCCTCCACAGGCCCCATGGCAGCAGGAGAGCAGAGGGACAGAGAAGAGGGACAGGGAGCAGGACAGAGGCACAGAGGGGAAAAGGCTGAGAGAGAGAAAGGGAGAGGCAGGGGACAGAGCGCAGGACAGAGAGCAAGAGAAGGACGGGAAACAATCCAGAGACTGACAAACAAAGAGAGGGAGTCGGGTGAGGAGAGGGATGCGGCGAAGGAGAGAACAGCGATGGCCTCCAGGCTGGAGCTGGAGGAAGAGTGAAAAGGGCCGGGGAGCAGGCGAGAGGCCCAGAGAGAAAGAGAGAAGGCGCAGCCAGCTGAGCAGGGGCTACAGGACAGGCTGCAGGACACGGAGAAAAAGACGATCAGGAAGCAGGACACAGCGATAGGAAAAAAGAGAAGGACAGGGAGCAGGAGAGAGAAAGGTGAGAAAGAAAAAAATAGCCCTGGGCTATAGAAGAGAGAGGGGGGAATTAGAAAATAGAGACAGGGAGGTGGGCAGAGAAAGAAGAAGACAAAAATGGTGATGGGCTAAAGACAGAGAGGGAGGAATTAAGAAATAGGCCCAGGAAGCCAAACAGAGAGAGAGGGGGAGAAAGACCAAAACCAGCAACTATGGGCGACTGCCCCCATTTCTTGAGCACTCCCCAGGAGGTGCATTACCAAGAGCCTCAAGGAATGTGCTGCTGCAAAAGCCCTGCCCTGTGCCCAATCCTGCGCCCTAATATTGGTGATGATCATTGCACGCAGAGTGTTCAGGACTGAGGAAAAAAAAGCCCAGCTAGGGGGAAGAAACCTTCCCAGCTGTTTGTTTGTTTGTTTGCTTGTTGGTTTTGCTTGTTGGTTTTGCTTAACACTCCCCCGGCCCCATCTGAGCTCCAAATGCAACCTGCAAGGAAAAAGGAACCAGGAGTAGCAGGTTGGACACATTTAAAGCTCGACTCCATTCAACAGCCGCACAAACCACTGCTCACTCCCACTGCACACAATCCACTGCCTGCCCGCAGGTACAGGCAGCTGCCCTGTTTCTTGAGCACTCCCCAGGAACGGCATCTCCAGGCATCTCAGAAAAACATGCTGCCTGCCAAAACTTGAGAACAGTTTAATTCTGGGCAATTTCTCTTGTTTTTAGGCCTGTTGAGTCCCAGGACGGCTCCATGTCCAGCAGCTGTGAAGAGATGGCTCAGGACCACGTGAGGGCTGGTGGCGCTGCTTTCTGGATCCCGTGGCAGCGATGGGCAAAGGGACGGGTGACCATATCCCGGGGCCGGGGCCATGTGTGGGGGCTCAGGGTCAGCCCTGCCTGGTTTTTCCTAGCGAATCCCCAGCTGGTGCCGGCCCCGTGCTGCAGCCCTGGGCTGAGGCTCAAGGAGGCGGGCATTTCTGCAGGCACTGCACCCTGCTGGGCCCCACCGCCGGCTGCCAGCTGCCCTGGGCTTCCCCCATTGTCTCCAGCTCTGCTTTCTGCCAGTGCCGGGAGCACTGCAGAATGTCTTGCCCGTTCCCTGCAGCCATCCTGACCGATGTCTGCAGCTCGTACGTGGTGTCTCTGTCACACAGCTGATTTGGGCATGGCAGGTCTCTCTCACGAGTCTCTGGGAGTGGGGGAAAGAAAAGCAAATTGCTCCTTTTCGAGCTTTGTCCCCAGGGAGAGCCAGTGGAGACATGCTGTGCACTGGAGAGCATCCTGCAGGGAGGTGACAGATGTTTGCGGAGCGCTGCTGAAGCTGAGACCCACCTGACAGCAAAGGCACGTGCTGGCCACAGAGCATCCCAGGTGAGCTGATTGTCTTGGAGGCCAGCAAAGCAGCCTTCCTCTGCCCCTGGTTTTTGGTGAGAGATGGAGCAGCGCAGAGCTGTTTCTCAGGCATCCAGGCCTGACGAGAGTTTCCCCATGCCCCCAGGAGAGATCCTGCTCCCAGGAAGCACCTCCCCATCGAGCAAAGGCCATATGCAGCCGCCTGGCTCTGGGTACGGCTGCCCCAAGGGGTGTCTCAGGGAGGACGGGCTGATGTGCTTGGTGGCTCTGACACAGAAATGATGAGCTGAAGCCCCGTGGTGATGGCGGGCCAGTTGAAAGTCTCCAAGTGCCCCAGCCTTTCTCCCCGGGAGTGTTTAAGGCAGGCACTTTTTCCGGGGGTGACAGGTGATGTGAAGAGGGATGCTGTCCCATTCCCATTTCAAAGTTGTGACTTCTGAGAGCCGGGGCCACCTGAAGGCCCAGCCGGAGATCTCCAGGGAGTTTGGGTTCATTTTTTGGATATCTTAGGGCTACAGTGTGCTAGGGTTCTGGGATGCTAGGGTGACAGTGTGCAAGGGTTACAGAGTGGTAGGGTTCTGGGATGCCAGAGTTTAAGCGAGTCAGGATTAAAGCGTGCTCTTATTCTGGAGAGGATCTGGGTTTGTTGGGCCTGGGTTCCTGGGGTTATGTTATTTTTGGCTTCTCTTGTGTTCTGGGTGGATTGCTTTTTTGGAGAGTCCTTTTTTAGCTTGTTTGCCTGTGTAGGGTTTGGATAGGGGCCTTTGATTTGTGTATGCTGTGGCTTCAGGTTGGCTTTTTTTTACAGTTCTGGTGGTTTATGTTGTGTTTTCTGTCTTGTCACTACCATTTGTGGTCTGGTGTGTGTGACCGGCTGGGCCACTGTCACTTCTGCTGTGGTCCAACTCATTTCCAGTAAGTCGGTAGGTGGGTGGGTAGGTGGGTAGGTGGGTAGGTAGGTAGGTAGGTAGGTCTGGAGGACTTGCGGTCCATAGCGGATGACTGCTGGAGCAGTAATGGGCACTTCTGGGGTGTGGGAGGACTTCTGGCCCATAGGTAATGACTGTCGGAGGACTAAGTGTGCTTCGTAATTTGTGTGGACTGCCAAATTCACAGTCATTTGTCCTGCTTTGAGGAAGAGCCGTGGGAAGACAGCAGCCACCCGGAAGGACAAGGGTTTCCCCGAGGGTACGTGGCTTTTTGGTTTTTGCTTGTGAGTAAGCAACCTGCAAGGAGGCTGCTATCGTTAAGTTTAATGATGTTTTGTAAAGTCGTGGACTGAGTATCACGTGACTTGAAACATCGCTGAAAACATGGTGCAGGATTGTCTGCGTGTTCTGGGTGCTTTGGTTTTGAACATCTGCTCGTGGGGGTAACTTCATACTGTCCTTAGCTCCTATCTCAAGGCACGACATGTGCTTAAGGCGAGGTTCCTCATCCACGAGAGTGGATGTGAAGCCGTATTTCAAACAGACTTCCTGATCATTTTTAATTTTTGGGGCCAGGCTCTTCTCAGATCTGATTCGTTCATGCTTGGTTTTGCATCTTCATGTGGCTGGCGAAGAGCTCGTAGGAGAAGGGTCAGCGCTGCCGTGTCCACGGCGGTCACTTGTGCTGGCGTTATCAAGGTTATCTTCGATCTGCCGTTTCTTTGCAGGAATCTCTTTTTAAGCCACTTGTCCATTTTGTGAGGGGTAGTGGACTCCCAAAGGATGACCCTTTGTTCCTCATGAGTGCCTCAGGGGTTTCCCTGCCGTTTTTGTTTGCTTGCTTGCTTTTTCTTTGCTGTGCTGAATTTAAAGAACTTCTTTTAGCTCTTTGGGTTTCTGTCCTTAAAGGAAGCCTCTAGTATTTCTACCCAGGAGTGAAGTGTCCAGAAAGGAGTGTCCTGGTACACTGCTGTCAGCCTTCAGTCTAGTGAAATGGTGTCATGGCGTATGTTGAAGAGTCATGTAACTCAAATGCATTTGAAATATACAGGCTTTGCCCTTGCTCCAATCATGACTGATTGCTGATAGAAATGGGAAGCAGGTCCATGCCCTGTAGCTCCCCAGGACTCTTCTCAGGCATTTCCCAACGTGTTTTGTCCTGCTGTGGAGGGAGCTGAAGGCCTGGGCAGCAGCCCCAGACTCCACGAGGGTAGATCCCCCAGGAGATTGGTGCATGTTGGAGGCAGGTCCATGCCCGGTAGCTCTCTGAAACTCCTCCCAGGAATATCCAGGAGTCTTTTGGTTTCCTTTGGAGACGAGCGACTTCCCAGGTAGCAGCCCCAGAATCTTCTAAGGTAGCTACACAAAGAGCATTGTGTATGTTGGGGGCAGGTGCATTCCTGTTTTTGCGTCAGGACTTTTCCCAGACATCTGCCAGAGTGTTTTGAGTTTCCTGACAGGCAGCTAAAGTCCCAGCTAGCAGCAGCACAATTTTCCTCTTCCGTTAGCTGAAGAGTTTTCTTTGTGTTGGAGGCAGGTCTATGCCCGGTAGCTCCTCAGGACTCCTCCGAGGAACGTCCAGAGTGTTTTGGCCTCCCCTGGAGACAGCTGAGTTGCGCAGGTAGCCATCCCTGGATATCATGTCCCTGCAGGCCATGGAGGTTAATGGTGGATCAGAGAGTCGCCTGCAGCCCATGGAGGATGCGAGGGTGGAGCCAGTGTGTGGGCCTGAAGGCGGCCGTGAGTGCGTGGGAAAGGCCACGCTGGAGCAGGTGGTGGAGGCCTGGAGTGCGCGGCAAGGTGTGGTGTTGGAGAAGGTCATGGAGGGCTGATCCCCGTGAGAGGGATCCCAGGGTGGAGCAGCGGAAGAGTGTGAGGAGCGCTCCCTCTGAGGAGAAAGCAGCGTCAGAGCCAATGTGGGATGAGGTGCCGCAAGCCCCATTCGCCGTTGCCCTGGGCCGCTGTGGGGAGGAGGTGGAGGTATGGTGAGCAAAGGTGAGGGTGGGAAGAAGGGAGGGGTGGGGGGAAGGTGTGTTTTTAAGATCTGGTTCTCTTTCTCCTTCTGCTAGTGTGATTTGATTGGTAGGAAATGAAATGGATGTCTTTTTTCCGCAAGTGGAGTGTGTTTTGCCTGTGAGCATAATTGGTGAGTGATCCGTCCATGTCCTTGTGTGGACTCGCGAGCCTTTGGTTGTATTTTGTCATCCGCATGCCGCCGGAGGGGAGGAGTGAGCAAGCAGGTGCATGGTGCTTTGTTGGTGGCTGGGCGTAAAGCACGCCGTTGCTGTTAGTGGGGGATAGGGTGGAAGGAGGCAGTTGGCTTGTTGATGTGCTTGCGAGGTCAGATGGGCCTGAGTAGGTGGTAGGGCTGGAGCAGGAAGCTTTGATGTGCAAGTGCTTTGGGTGTCGCAAGTGGTTGGGTAGTTGCTGTGTCAGGAGCAAGGTGGTGGCTTGTGGAGCTAGGTGCGATGTCAGAGGTGGCTCAGGGGGTGCTAAGGCAGTGGCAGGCCCCGGCTTGTCGAGGTCCTTGTGATGTGCGTGGTGCCTAAGTATTTGAATGGGAAGGACTGAAGAGGTGGCTTTTCGATGTGCTTGTGATGTGAATGCTTGCTGGGTAGCTGTTAGGGCAGGAGCGTGCAGGTGGGTTGTGCAGGTGCAGGTGATATCCTAGGTGGGTGAGCAGGTGCTAGGGCAGAAGCAGGCAGGTGGCTGGTCGAGGTGCTTGTGCTGTGAGTGCTGGCTAATTAGCTGAATGGGCAGGACTGGAGAGGCGGCCAGTGCAGGTGCTCAGGACGTCCCTGGTGGCTGTGCAGCTGTTAGGGCAGGAGCATGCAGGTGGGTTGTGCAGCTTGTTGTGCTGTCCTAGGTGGGTGAGTAGGTGCTAAGGCAGGAGCAGGGCCTGGCTTGTGCAGGTGCCTGCAACGTCAGTGCTGAGTGCTGAGGTGGTTGGGCAGAAGCAGGCCGCAGGCTTGCAAAGGTGGTTTTGAGGTGAGTGTTTTGTGAGGGTGTGAGTGGGACTGAAAGGAGAGGTGGCTTGTGGAGGTGCTTGTGTTGTGGTATTTCCCTGCAGATGTGCTAGGGCAGGAGGAGGCCCATGGCTTGTGCAGGTGCTTGTGAGGTCGCAGGTGGTTGAGGAGGTGTGAGGGCAGGGGCCAGCCCCTGGCTTGTGCAGGTGCTTGTGAGGTCGTAGGTGCGTGAGTAAGTGCTAGGGCAGGAGGTGGCTTGGGCTGAAGGAGGTGCTTGTGATGTCCCATGCTGGCAAGGAGATGGTAGTTTAAGAGCAGGCCCGTGCCCTGTGCAGCTGCTTGTGTTGTCATTGGTGGCAGAGTAGTTGCTAGGGCAAGAGGTTGCAGGTGGGTTGTGCAGGTGCTTGTGATGGGAGAGGTGGTTGCATAGGTGTTAGGGCAGGAGCATGCAGGTGGGTTGTGCAGGTGGTTGTGCTGTGACATGTGCCTGAGGAGGTGCAAGGGTAGGGGTAGGCCTGTGTTTTGTGCAGGTGCTTGTGCTGTCGTAGGTGTTGGTTGGGTTTGTGTGGCAGGGGTTTGTGTAGAGGGTGGGGCTCGAGGGGTGGGTCCTGTGAGAAGCTGCTAGAAGCTTTCGCGGCTGCAGTTCGGAGCCGCCTGTGTGCAACGGGGAGGCAATCAGCACCGGTGGTAGGTGCTCTGGATAGGATATTTCAGAAGGGGAAAGAGTGGTGGAAAAGGAAGGAAGGGGAGGTGCAGCGATGAGAGGAGTGGGATGTGCGAGAAAGAAGGCTGCAGAGGCCGAAGTGAGTGAAGAAGGAGAGGGAGGAGGTGCGGGGGAGCAGAGATTGCCCTGCAGGCCGTGGTGAGAGGGCAGGCTGTGTCCCTGCAGACCATGGAGGTTAATTGTTGATGATAGATTCCCCTGCAGGCCGTGGAGGACGCGAGGGTGGAGCCGGTGTGGGGACCCGAAGCGACTGTGAGTGCGTGGGAAAGGGCACGCTGGAGCAGGTGTTGGAGGCCTGGAGTGCGTGGCAAGGTGTGGTGTTGGAGAAGGTCATGGAGGGCTGATCCCCGTGAGAGGGATCCCAGGGTGGAGCAGCGGAAGAGTGTGAGGAGCGCTCCCTCTGAGGAGAAGCAGCGTCAGAGCCAATGTGGGATGAGGTGCCCGCAAGCCCCATTCGCCGTTGCCCTGGGCCGCTGTGGGGAGGAGGTGGAGGTATGGTGAGCAAAGGTGAGGGTGGGAAGAAGGGAGGGGTGGGGGGAAGGTGTGTTTTTAAGATCTGGTTCTCTTTCTCCTTCTGCTAGTGTGATTTGATTGGTAGGAAATGAAATGGATGTCTTTTTTCCGCAAGTGGAGTGTGTTTTGCCTGTGAGCATAATTGGTGAGTGATCCGTCCATGTCCTTGTGTGGACTCGCGAGCCTTTGGTTGTATTTTGTCATCCGCATGCCGCCGGAGGGGAGGAGTGAGCAAGCAGGTGCATGGTGCTTTGTTGGTGGCTGGGCGTAAAGCACGCCGTTGCTGTTAGTGGGGGATAGGGTGGAAGGAGGCAGTTGGCTTGTTGATGTGCGTGCGAGGTCAGATGGGCCTGAGTAGGTGGTAGGGCTGGAGCAGGAAGCTTTGATGTGCAAGTGCTTTGGGTGTCGCAAGTGTTGGGTAGTTGCTGTGTCAGGAGCAAGGTGGTGGCTTGTGGAGCTAGGTGCGATGTCAGAGGTGGCTCAGGGGGTGCTAAGGCAGTGGCAGGCCCGGCTTGTCGAGGTCCTTGTGATGTGCGTGGTGCCTAAGTATTTGAATGGGAAGGACTGAAGAGGTGGCTTTTCGATGTGCTTGTGATGTGAATGCTTGCTGGGTAGCTGTTAGGGCAGGAGCGTGCAGGTGGGTTGTGCAGGTGCAGGTGATATCCTAGGTGGGTGAGCAGGTGCTAGGCAGAAGCAGGCAGGTGGCTGGTCGAGGTGCTTGTGCTGTGAGTGCTGGCTAATTAGCTGAATGGGCAGGACTGGAGAGGCGGCCAGTGCAGGTGCTCAGGACGTCCCTGGTGGCTGTGCAGCTGTTAGGGCAGGAGCATGCAGGTGGGTTGTGCAGCTTGTTGTGCTGTCCTAGGTGGGTGAGTAGGTGCTAAGGCAGGAGCAGGGCCCTGGCTTGTGCAGGTGCCTGCAACGTCAGTGCTGAGTGCTGAGGTGGTTGGGCAGAAGCAGGCCGCAGGCTTGCAAAGGTGGTTTTGAGGTGAGTGTTTTGTGAGGGTGTGAGTGGGACTGAAAGGAGAGGTGGCTTGTGGAGGTGCTTGTGTTGTGGTATTTCCCTGCAGATGTGCTAGGGCAGGAGGAGGCCCATGGCTTGTGCAGGTGCTTGTGAGGTCGCAGGTGGTTGAGGAGGTGTGAGGGCAGGGGCCAGCCCCTGGCTTGTGCAGGTGCTTGTGAGGTCGTAGGTGCGTGAGTAAGTGCTAGGGCAGGAGGTGGCTTGGGCTGAAGGAGGTGCTTGTGATGTCCCATGCTGGCAAGGAGATGGTAGTTTAAGAGCAGGCCCGTGCCCTGTGCAGCTGCTTGTGTTGTCATTGGTGGCAGAGTAGTTGCTAGGGCAAGAGGTTGCAGGTGGGTTGTGCAGGTGCTTGTGATGGGAGAGGTGGTTGCATAGGTGTTAGGCAGGAGCATGCAGGTGGGTTGTGCAGGTGGTTGTGCTGTGACATGTGCCTGAGGAGGTGCAAGGGTAGGGGTAGGCCTGTGTTTTGTGCAGGTGCTTGTGCTGTCGTAGGTGTTGGGTTGGGTTTGTGTGGCAGGGGTTTGTGTAGAGGGGTGGGGCTCGAGGGGTGGGTCCTGTGAGAAGCTGCTAGAAGCTTTCGCGGCTGCAGTTCGGAGCCGCCTGTGTGCAACGGGGAGGCAATCAGCACCGGTGGTAGGTGCTCTGGGATAGGATATTTCAGAAGGGGAAAGAGTGGTGGAAAAGGAAGGAAGGGGAGGTGCAGCGATGAGAGGAGTGGATGTGCGAGAAAGAAGGCTGCAGAGGCCGAAGTGAGTGAAGAAGGAGAGGGAGGAGGTGCGGGGGAGCAGAGATTGCCCTGCAGGCCGTGGTGAGAGGGCAGGCTGTGTCCCTGCAGACCATGGAGGTTAATTGTTGATGATAGATTCCCCTGCAGGCCGTGGAGGACGCGAGGGTGGAGCCGGTGTGGGGACCCGAAGGCGACTGTGAGTGCGTGGGAAAGGGCACGCTGGAGCAGGTGTTGGAGGCCTGGAGTGCGTGGCAAGGTGTGGTGTTGGAGAAGGTCATGGAGGGCTGATCCCCGTGAGAGGGATCCCAGGGTGGAGCAGCGGAAGAGTGTGAGGAGCGCTCCCTCTGAGGAGAAAGCAGCGTCAGAGCCAATGTGGGATGAGGTGCCCGCAAGCCCCATTCGCCGTTGCCCTGGGCCGCTGTGGGGAGGAGGTGGAGGTATGGTGAGCAAAGGTGAGGGTGGGAAGAAGGGAGGGGTGGGGGAAGGTGTGTTTTTTAAGATTGGTTCTCTTTCTCCTTCTGCTAGTGTGATTTGATTGGTAGGAAATGAAATGGATGTCTTTTTTCCGCAAGTGGAGTGTGTTTTGCCTGTGAGCATAATTGGTGAGTGATCCGTCCGTGTCCTTGTGTGGACTCGCGAGCCTTTGGTTGTATTTTGTCATCCGCATGCCGCCGGAGGGGAGGAGTGAGCAAGCAGGTGCATGGTGCTTTGTTGGTGGCTGGGCGTAAAGCACGCCGTTGCTGTTAGTGGGGATAGGGTGGAAGGAGGCAGTTGGCTTGTTGATGTGCGTGCGAGGTCAGATGGGCCTGAGTAGGTGGTAGGGCTGGAGCAGGAAGCTTTGATGTGCAAGTGCTTTGGGTGTCGCAAGTGGTTGGGTAGTTGCTGTGTCAGGAGCAAGGTGGTGGCTTGTGGAGCTAGGTGCGATGTCAGAGGTGGCTCAGGGGGTGCTAAGGCAGTGGCAGGCCCCGGCTTGTCGAGGTCCTTGTGATGTGCGTGGTGCCTAAGTATTTGAATGGGAAGGACTGAAGAGGTGGCTTTTCGATGTGCTTGTGATGTGAATGCTTGCTGGGTAGCTGTTAGGGCAGGAGCGTGCAGGTGGGTTGTGCAGGTGCAGGTGATATCCTAGGTGGGTGAGCAGGTGCTAGGGCAGAAGCAGGCCCGTGGCTGGTCGAGGTGCTTGTGCTGTGAGTGCTGGCTAATTAGCTGAATGGGCAGGACTGGAGAGGCGGCCAGTGCAGGTGCTCAGGACGTCCCTGGTGGCTGTGCAGCTGTTAGGCAGGAGCATGCAGGTGGTTGTGCAGCTTGTTGTGCTGTCCTAGGTGGGTGAGTAGGTGCTAAGGCAGGAGCAGGGCCCTGGCTTGTGCAGGTGCCTGCAACGTCAGTGCTGAGTGCTGAGGTGGTTGGGCAGAAGCAGGCCGCAGGCTTGCAAAGGTGGTTTTGAGGTGAGTGTTTTGTGAGGGTGTGAGTGGGACTGAAAGGAGAGGTGGCTTGTGGAGGTGCTTGTGTTGTGGTATTTCCCTGCAGATGTGCTAGGGCAGGAGGAGGCCCATGGCTTGTGCAGGTGCTTGTGAGGTCGCAGGTGGTTGAGGAGGTGTGAGGGCAGGGGCAGCCCCTGGCTTGTGCAGGTGCTTGTGAGGTCGTAGGTGCGTGAGTAAGTGGCTAGGGCAGGAGGTGGCTTGGGCTGAAGGAGGTGCTTGTGATGTCCATGCTGGCAAGGAGATGGTAGTTTAAGAGCAGGCCCGTGCCCTGTGCAGCTGCTTGTGTTGTCATTGGTGGCAGAGTAGTTGCTAGGGCAAGACGTTGCAGGTGGGTTGTTGCAGGTGCTTGTGATGGGGAGAGGGTTGGTTGCATAGGTGTTAGGGCAGGAGCATGCAGGTGGGTTGTGCAGGTGGTTGTGCTGTGACATGTGCCTGAGGAGGTGCAAGGTAGGGGTAGGCCTGTGTTTTGTGCAGGTGCTTGTGATGTCGTAGGTGTTGGGTTGGGTTTGTGTGGCAGGGGTTTGTGTAGAGGGGTGGGCTCGAGGGGTGGTCCTGTGAGAAGCTGCTAGAAGCTTTCGCGGCTGCAGTTTGGAGCCGCCTGTGTGCAACGGGGAGGCAATCAGCCCCGGTGGTAGGTGCTCTGGGATAGGATATTTCAGAAGGGGAAAGAGTGGTGGAAAAGGAAGGAAGGGGCGGTGCAGCGATGAGAGGAGTGGATGTGCGAGAAAGAAGGCTGCAGAGGCCGAAGTGAGTGAAGAAGGAGAGGGAGGAGGTGCGGGGAGCAGAGATTCCCCTGCAGGCCGTGGTGAGAGGGCAGGCTGTGTCCCTGCAGACCATGGAGGTTAATTGTTGATGATAGATTCCCCTGCAGGCCGTGGAGGACGCTGAGGGTGGAGCGGTGTGGGGACCCGAAGGCGACTGTGAGTGCGTGGGAAAGGCCACGCTGGAGCAGGTGTTGGAGGCCTGGAGTGCGTGCAAGGTGTGGTGTTGGAGAAGGTCATGGAGGGCTGATCCCCGTGAGAGGGAGTCCCAGGGTGGAGCAGCGGAAGAGTGTGAGGAGCCCTCCCCCTGAGGAGAAAGAGGCGTCAGAGCCAACGTGGGAATGATGCCCGCAAAGCCCCATTCGCCGTTGCCCTGGGCCGTGTGGGCGAGAAGGTGGAGGTATGGTGAGCAAAGGTGAGGGTGGGAAGAAGGGAGGGTGGGGGGAAGGTGTGTTTTTAAGATCTGGTTCTCTTTCTCCTTCTGCTAGTGTGATTTGATTGGTAGGAAATGAAATGGATGTCTTTTTTCCGCAAGTGGAGTGTGTTTTGCCTGTGAGCATAATTGTGAGTGATCCGTCCGTGTCCTTGTGTGGACTCGCGAGGCTTTGGTTGTATTTTGTCGTCCGCATGCCCCGTAGGGGAGGGTGAGCAAGCAGGTGCATGGTGCTTTGTTGGTGGCTTGGGCGTAAAGCACGCCGTTGCTGTTAGTGGGGGATATGGTGGAAGGAGGCAGTTGGCTTGTTGATGTGCTTGCGAGGTGAGATGGGCCTGAGTAGGTGGTAGGGCTGGAGCAGGAAGCTTTGATGTGCAGATGCTTTGGGTGTCGCAAGTGGTTGGGTAGTTGCTGTGTCAGGAGCAAGGTCGTGGCTTCTGGAGGTAGATGCGATGTCAGAGGTGGCTGAGGAGGTGCTAAGGCAGTGGCAGGCCCCGGCTTGTCGAGGTCCTTGTGATGTGCGTGGTGCCCAAGTAGGTGAATGGGAAGGAATGAAGAGCTTGTGCAGGTGCTTTTGAGGTCACTGTTTTGTGAGCATGTGAATGGGAATGAAAGGAGAGCTGACTTGTGCATGTGCTTATGGTGTCCAAGGTGGCTGAGGAGGTGTCAGGCCAGGGGCCAGCCTCTGGCTTGTGCAGCTGTTTGTGAGGTTTTGCCAAAAAAGGCATTGGTTCACTCATCCCCATCTGTGTCTGCTGCTATGAGACCCCCTCCACATTCCAGAGCAACTCCCATGTGCCTTGTCCAGCCTTTTACTGCAGACACAGTGAGTGAAGCTCTTCATTTTCTTCTTCATGTTGCTGCAGCCCCCATCAGCTCCAGGTTGATGAGCTTTGGCTTTCCTAAAAATGCCT
>NC_059496.1:319914-372432 GCF_018139145.2 Gymnogyps californianus
TGCTCACACTCCTACCTCAGGAAAGCTGGGCTTCTTCTCTTTGGTTTTTCTTTATCTTCAGGGTGCTTTGTTTCATTCTGCTGTCCTATGTGCAGATCTTCAGGTCTGTGCTGAGGATCCGTCTAAGCACGGACGGCACAAAGCCTTTTCAATGTGCCTTCCTCACATGGCTGTGGTCTCCCTGGTTTTGATCACTGCCATGTTTGCCTACCTGAAGCCCCCCTCCATCTTTTCACCAGCTCTGGACCTGGTGTGGCAGTGCTGTACTGGTGGTACCTCCAGCAGTGAACCCCCTCATCTACAGCATGAGGAACAAGGAGCTCAAAGACACCCTGAAGAAACTGAATTCAATTATTTGTTTGTCAGCAGCAGTTAAGCTGCATGTGTCTCTTCACAAGTGATTTCCAATGTACCTTGGGAACCCCTGTGCTTTGGGCATTTTATTCTGTGATAACCAAGTTTATCCAGGAATGTCTGCATCCACACCACTTCTCCAGGGGCATGAACCCAGCCTGTCTGACCCAGAGGCCTTTGTACGTGTGTCTGGCACTACGGTACAGCTGGCCTCCTGTCTCACATCTCTGCAATAAAAGGGTGTTTCCTCAGGGCCGGTGTCTGGAGGTTGGGCTCTTCTTCCAAAGCTGAGTGCAAGGGCAGGCTGCAGAAAACTTCCACTTACAAAGCTGTTACTGCTGTGCTCAAGTTCTCCGTGGGCTGAGTGGACGGAGGACATGGGGCCATGTGTTTGGGAATGGGCCTGGGCTGAGCCTTCACATGTACATGCCCAGTGCCCGGGACGTGATCCCTGAATGATCAGCAGGATCTGCCTGGGTTGTCTCCTTGTGGGTTTTGGGCACCACCACCCACCTCCCCTGCAGAGCAGCACCACAAAGCTTGGCCCTGCAGGGAGCATGGGGAGGGAGCCAGGAACGGCGGCCAGGCCAGCACGGACACAGTCACCTGGGGAAGCTCTCTAGGGAGCAGGGCCTCTCTTCTTACCCAGACCTTGGCAGACCCCAGAGCAGACCTGTATGTGAACCCTTGTGTGGGACACGGTTGGGGCTTGGCTGGGGCCAGGCACTGGGGGGCTGCAAAAGAAGGAGGGCTGGTGGGGATGGACACTGAGGTCTGCTATGGAGACTCTGGTGGGCACGTTTCTCCACCCCAAACACACCCTGTCCTGTGCATGTCCGATGAGGGGGGCCATGGGAGCATGTGTTGGCACTGGGGCTGTGCTGGGCAGGGAACGGGTCACAGGTTGGAGCCCTAACACAACGATCAGGAGGTGGAAGCAAGGACAGGCTATGAAGGAGGAATTTAGAAAGATGACCTGAGCATGCAGGTCTGTGTTTCGGAAAGGCAAAGCTCACCTGGAGCTGATGGGGCTGCAGGCGACATCAAGAGCCAAATGAAGAGCTTCAGCCACTGTGTTTGCAGTAAAAGGCTGGACAAGGCACAGGCTGCTGAATGATGAGAAGGGTTCATAACAGCAGACACAGGCAGGGCTGAGGCACTCAATGCCGCCTTTGCCTTAGTCTTTGCTAAAAAGGTCTCCCAGGCCTCTGCTCAGTGAAAGGGCTCAAGGAGGAGGAGAGCACGTATTGACAGGAACCTCAGGAAGTCCCACAAGGACAAGTGCCAGTGTGCTGCCCCTGCAGGGGACTCCCCCTGGCAATGGCACAGGCTGGGGCTGCCTGGCTGGGGAGCAGCTCTGTGGGAAAGGTCTGGTGGCAGGGAGCTGGACAGGAGGCCACCGCGTGCCCTGGCAGCAAGGGAGGCCAGCCAGGGCCCTGGGCTCTACGACCACGAGCACGGCCAGAGATGGAGGGAAGGGACTCTCCCCTTCTATGTGGAACTGTTAGACCACATCCAGAACACTGGTCCAGTTTCTGCAACCCCAGTGCTGGAAAGGTGTTGGCAAGCTGGAGCGGGTTTAGTGAAGGGCCCTGAAGACGCTCAGGGGCTGGATCACTTTCCCTGTGAGGAAAGGCTGATGAACCTGGCCTTGTTCAGCCTGGAGAAGGCATGGATGAGGGGCACCTCACAGCAAGGGAGCCCTCACCTTTTTCACCAGAAGGCCAGCCATGCATTGGAACAAGCACTGGTCACCCTGGAGAAGGTACAGTCCTCCGTCCTTGCAGGTTTTCAAGACCCAACTCGATTAAGCCCTGAACAACCAGGTCTGAATGTATACCTGACCCTGCTTTGAACAGACGGTTGGACTACAGACCTCTCTCTTTTAATGCTGCAGGCCTGATTAGGATAGAAATGGTCAGACAATTTTGACATAAAAAACAAAACAATGAAGAAAGTAAAGAAAAAGATCTAAAGGGCAGAAATAGTTTAGTACACTTTTCATCTTTTGAAATTCTTTGTGTTCTTGTCCTCCTTGTTTTGGTTCATTCTGATTTAAACACCAGTCTTTGGGGGATTTTGTGACCTTTTCTTTTTTAGAAGGAAAAGCCATTTCCCAAACGGATCTGGGATGCAGCTACAGGGACACAGATGCCTCCAGTCACAGGGACACCGGTGCCTGGTGCCAGTTCAGGTGCCCTGGGACCCTCTGCCCGGCCTCTATCAGCAGCCTCCGAGGGGCTCTGGTCTTCTGCAGGAGACCTCCTGCCCTGTCTGACAGCGGCCAGTCCCAGGCAAACCTCGCCTACACTGGGCCTCTGCAAGTGGCACTTCATGTCCATGGTCGGACATGCCTGGAAAGAGGAAGAACTGCTTGCAACTTGTAAAAAGCACATGAGCACCTTTTCACCAGCTGAGATAACTGAATACTTTTACTCCAATGACAAAGTTTTCCTACCATGCCAAAATGGGAATTTCCAGGAAGTATATTCATCGCAGGAGAAGAAATATTCACCTTCCCTGTACTTGCATTGCTGAGACTCTGGCCATTATACTCTGTATTTAATCTCCCAAATCTTTCCACTTGTCCTGATGAAACGACCAGGACTAAAGGCATCTTCTCAGCAGACTATCTGGACCTGTGCCCTTTCCATTGCTCTCCTGTTCCACCCTCCCCTTACTCCTTGCTCAGCCAGATCCCTCTCAACCACCCAGGTGCTGCTTTGAGCTTCAGGGAGTTACAAGCCTGCCCTTGTCTCTCAGCAGTCTAACTGACTCTTCAGCCAACTCCTACATTCTGTTTATATCTATCCTTTCCTATCACTCTGTCTAAAACATTTCCAGTGAGGTTACCCGTGGGGTGGGGAACCTCACTGGAGGCAGCTTGAATGGAGCACAGAGTTGAGGAGTGTGGTTGGTTGGTTGTTAAATTTTACCATGCTTTCCTTCTGTTTGGTGGCAATGAAGAGAAAAGCCTGCTGTGCCTGTGTGCAGCCAGGTCTCTAAGGAAAGCAGGTGGGAGTTGGTGCAAAGAGGCGTAACCTCCAGCTGCAGACTTGGGTGGAGAAGTCTGATGTCAGGAGAAGTGATGCGAGTCCCAGGCGGCCCTATGAGAGAAAGGTGGGGCTGGGGAGGTGAGGAGGAATGTTGTCCAGGCAGTGCCTGACCTCAAGGAGCCTGCTTTTCCTATTTCATTAGGAAATCTTCTGCATCAATATCAACTGGAAAATGTTGTGAACATTTTGCCTGTGTGAGTGGAAAAAAGTAAAAAAAAAAAGACTTCAAAGGAGAAATTCTTTTTTACTAGCTGTTCATACGATTATGTCTCTTAACTGCACTCCTGAAACCTCTCCACTTAGCTGCCCAGGTCTTGAACACTCGCAGAAAATAATGGAAGAGACATGGCTTCTTGTGTTTTAACGAGCCCCATGGTGTATTTGGTGCTGACTCCATGAACCTCAGACACTGAGAGGAAGTTGAAGAAACCTCTCAAGAAGCCAAAGTCAGATGCCAACTCCAAAGTTTCTTGGAGCCTTAATGGGTCCCGCTGAGGGACATTACTGACAAAGCCTCCCCAGGGGCTGCTTAGAGCAGAAAACAGGAGAAAGTGATGACAAGTAGACAAAGGCAATGTAAAGGAACAGATTCTGAGTAAAGCTGGCTGTTCCATGAAGGCAAAGGGCCAAGCCCTGACCCCCAGCCCCTGGGAACGGAGATCCTGTCCCTCACATGTTGCTCAGGGCTCTTCCTGGGGCACTGCAATGCAGGGATGTGCAATGCCAATTGCAGGACTATGGTACTGTTGTGGTGTAACACCAGCCGGAAACTAAGCACTACGCAGCCGCTCGCTCACTCCTCCACACCCAGTGGGATGGGGGAGAGAATAGGAAAAAAAAAACCCCTCATGGGTTAATATAAAGACATTTAATAGGAGAGAAAGGAATGAAAATAATGATAATAATAATTAATAATAATAATAATAATAATAACAGGATCAGACTATACAAAACAAGTGAGGCACAATGCAATTGCTCAGTACTCACCGACCGATGCCCAGTTAGTTCCTGAGTCGCGATCTGCCCCTCCCAGCCAACTCCCCCACTTTATATACTGGCATGATGTCATATGGTATGGAATAGCCCTTTGGACAGTTTGGGTCAGCTGCCCTGGCTTTGTCCCCTCCCAACTCCTTGTGCCCCTCCAGCCTTCTTGCTGGCTGGGCATGAGAAGCTGAAAAATCCTTGGCTTAGGATAAACACTACTTAGCAACAACTAAAAACAGCAGTGTGTTATCAACATTATTTTCCTACTAAATCCAAAACACTGCACTATACCAGCTACTAGGAAGAAAATTAACTCTATCCGAGCCGAAACCAGGACAGTACAATGCTTATGGGTCTCTCCTGGGTGGGGCGAGTGGGAATGAGGTCCTGGTGCCATAAGGTTAAAGTGTCTCCTCGTAGGCCTTGGTGGTTGAGATAACAGCCACAGCCAAGTGGAGAAAGACCCGGCTCTCTGGCAGCTTTTAGCCTTGCCTGAGCCCTCGATCAGCATAACCACTGGCTGTCCTATGGTGTCCCACACCTGGGCCTCTTTCCCTGCAGGCTGTAGACATCCACCTTGCTTCCTCCACCTTGCTCTCATCTGAGCATCTCACTACCCTTACTGACATCTCTCCGTCCTCCCTGGACGTTCCTTCAAACACAAAGCCATGGACTATTCCAGATTTCCTCAGGGTGGCCGATTAGACCACAGCACTGCCCTTGGAGTGACATTTTTTTCTCCTCATATCCAGTCTCAACCTCCCAAGCTGCACTTAGTGGCATTCTTTCTTTCTCATGCTCTTTTCCACTACGAGGAAAAGCTCCATCACCTCTTAAGCCCTCCTTCAATCACTCTCAGACTACTCCTATGCTGCCTCCATGCCACGGGCCAAAGAAGCCCAGGTCCCTCAGTCCCTCTACACAGGTCATGTGCTTGAGGCCCTAACTCCCACCTTGGCAGGCTTCCCCTGGACACTGTCCAGTTCTCCCCCACTCCTCCCAAATGGGGAGCCGCACACTGGGACACACCCACGTGTGCATGCTGTGCTGCTTTTGGCTGGGATAGAGTTCATTTTCTTCATAGTAGCTAGTACGGGGCTATGGTTTGGATTTGTGCTGGGAACAGTGTTGATAACACAGGGATGTTTTCATTACTGCTGAGCAGTGCTTGCACAGAGTCAAGGCCTTTTCTGCTTCTCACACCCCATCGTGAGTACGCTGCGGGTGCACAAGAAGTTAGCAGAGGAAAAAGAGAAAGTAGTGAATGAATCCCTTATTTTTCTTTACTTGTGTGCATGGCTTTTGCTTTACCTGTTAAACTGTCTTTATCCCAAACCATGAGTTTTCTCACTTCTACCCTTCCAATTCTCTCCCCCATCCCATCACGGGGAATGAGTGAGCCATCAGCCATTACTTCCATCACAAGCACATGAAGAATCCAAGTGCTTCCTCCTACCCTAGCACTTACTCATCCACCTAGGACCTCACAAGCACCTGCGCAAGCCAGGGCTGGCCCCTGGCCTCACACCTCCTCAACCACCTGCGACCTCACAAGCACCTGCACAAGCCACGGGCCTCCTCCTGCCCTAGCACATCTCCACGGAAATACCACAACACAAGCACCTCCACAAGCCACCTCTCCTTTCAGTCCCACTCACATCCTCACAAAACACTCACCTCAAAACCACCTTTGCAAGCCAGGGGCCTGCTTCTGCCCAACCACCTCAGCACTCAGCGCTGACATCACAGGCACCTGCACAAGCCAGGGCCCTGCTCCTGCCTTAGCACCTACTCAGCCACCTAGCACATCACAACAACCTGCACAACCCACCTGCATGCTCCTGCCCTAAACAGCTGCACAGCCACCAGGCCAGGCGTCCCCAGCACCTGCACTGGCCACCTCTCCAGTCCTGCCCATTCATCCTACTTAGCCAGCACTCACAGCACAGCAGGTCTACCAGACACGTGCCTGCTTCTGCCCTAGTACCTGCTCACCCACCTAGGACATCACAACAAGCTGCACAACCCACCTGCACCCTCCTGCCCTAACAGCTACCCAGCAAGCATTCACATCCAAGCACCTCAAAAGCCACCTCTTCAGTCCTTCCCATTCACTCCTTAGGCACCACGCACATCACAAGGACCTCGACAAGCCGGGGCCTGCCACTGCCTTAGCACCTCCTCAGCCACCTCTGACATCGCACCTACCTCCACAAGCCACCACCTTGCTCCTGACACAGCAACTACCCAAGCACTTGCGACACCCAAAGCACCTGCACATCAAAAGCTTCCTGCTCCAGCCCTACCACCTACCCAGGCCCATCTCACCTCGCAAGCACAGCAACAAGCCAACTGCCTCCTTCCACCTATCCCCACTAACAGCAACGGCGTGCTTTAGGCCCAGCCACCAACAAAGCACCATGCAGCTGCTTGCTCACTCCTCCCAACGGCGGCATGCGGACGACAAAATACAACCAAAGGCTCGCGAGTCCACACAAGGACACGGACGGATCACTCAACGATTATGCTCACAGGCAAAACACACTCCACTTGCGGAAAAAACACATCCATTTCATTTCCTACCAAGCAAATCACACTAGCAGGAGAAAGAGAACCAGATCTTAAAAACACACCTTCCCCCACCCCTCCCTTCTTCCCGCCCTCACCTTTGCTCACCATACCTCCACCTCCTCCCCACAGCGGCCTAGGGCAACGGCGAATGGGGCTTGCGGGCACTTCATCCCACGTTGGCTCTGACGCTCCTTTCTCCTCAGGGGGAGGGCTCCTCACACTCTTCCCCTGCTCCACTCTGGGATCCCTCTCACGGGGATCAGCCCTCCACCTTCTCCAACACCACTCTTTGCCACGCACTCCAGGCCTCCAACACCTGCTCCACCATGGCCTTTCCCACGCACTCACGGCCGCCTTCGGGCCCACACACCGGCTCCACCCTTGCGTCCTCCACGGCCTGCAGGGGAATCTCTCGTCCACCATTAACCTCCATGGTCTGCAGGGACACAGCCTGCCCTCTCACCACGGCCTGCAGGGCAATCTCTGCTCCCCCGCACCTCCTCCCTCTCTTTCTTCACTCACCTCGGCCTCTGCAGCCTACTTTCTCTCACATCCCACTCCTCTTGTCGCTGCACCTCCCCTTCCTTCCTTTTCCACCACTCTTTCCCCTTCTGAAATATCCTATCCCAGAGCACCTACCACCGGTGCTGATTGCCTCCCCCTTGCACACAGGCGGCTCCGAACTGCAGCCGGGAAAGCTTCTAGCAGCTTCTCACAGGACCCACCCCTCGAGACCCTCCCTGCTACACAAACCCCTGCCACACAAACCCAACACAACACCTACGACAGCACAAGCACCTGCACAACCCACCTGCATGCTCCTGCCCTAACACCTACTCAACCACCTCTCCCATCACAAGCACCTGCACAACCCACCTGCAACCTCTTGCCCTATCCACTACTCTGCCATCAATGACAACACAAGCAGCTGCACAGGGCAGGGGCCTGCTCCTAAACTACCATCTCCTTGCCAGCATGGGACATCACAAGCACCTCCTTCAGCCCAAGCCACCTCCTGCCCTAGCTGCATTTTGCTGTTCACCTGGACTCCACTGCTGCTCTCAGACCCCTTCCCAACTCCTCTCCCGCTGCATTCTACTTCTATAGGGCACAGAATTCCTCAACGTTGCCATTTGGAGTTGAAAAGGCACAACCAATGCCCAAGAGAAGCACCTTTGCTCATTTTGCAGTTAACGTCACAGCAGAATGCGGGCAGTTCCTGTACGTGTCTACCCTGGTTTTGCATCAGAAAGGGATTTTGCACACGGGATGCCTTGCAACAGGGTTTGTGAGCCTGCCTTTGCCTCATACCTCTCCTGCTTCTGCTTGCTGGCCAGGGCTCCTCCTGGCTCTGCCAGGCTGGAGAGCAAAGCGGGGGTCTTTCAGGAGGCGCATCTGTCTGACGTGCCACATTCACCTCTATTCCATGGTCACCAGGCTCTTGTGAGTGCAGCTCTGGAAAGCAAAAGCATGAGGAATGACACGTGTTGGGGTTGGTGGAGCTTTAAAAGTCATGACTACACCTGATGATTCAGCAGGGTAACTAGATCCAAAGAATGTGTGGGAACATGACTTCTGTGAAGTAAAGAAGGAAAAAATATACCCCAACAGAAGATGGACATCGGCTGTCTCCGTCAGCCCTCTGATGCCATGTGCTCTGCAACCTCTGCTGCCCTGCTTGGGAAGGATTCCTAAAACGCTATGTCACGCAGAAGATGTCAGACCACTGGGTCTCACCATGAAGAAGAACAAACACTTCCTCTTTGTTTGAGGAACGAACGAGTCAATCAACAAACGATTGAGTCAGTGGTGACAAGGCAAATGCAAGAGAAGGACACTGGCAGCCTCTCTGCTAACGATCGATGTTGAAAAAAACACGTCTCTTCCTTCATCACCTCATCCTCCTCAGAGGAAAAGGCAGAACAGGGAACACACAATCTAGTGGGTCAGGACAACCATGTTCTCTTTCTACCCCTGCCAGAAGTGTCCCTGAGGAAACAGCGCATCTGAAACACCTCTACTTGATTTGAATGGTACCCATCTCTTACAGCAGAGCTAAGAAACCTTCCTCAGAAACATCACAGAATCACAAAATAACAGCTATTGAGCACACAGGATGGTCCGCACTTGTCAGTGGGAAGGGCACGAGACCAAAACTTCCACACCAGACGAGGTCAACGGCTATGTCAGTGGAGAAAAGCCTCTGTGCAGCTGGGCAGAAGCACGGGAATGTTCACAAACCTCAGGCCATGTCTGATGAGCATCTGGAAGGAGTCAAGAAGACCTGGCTTGTCTCGCAGGATGTGTGCTGAAACCTGAGTGAAGGTCATTGGCCCTCTGGAAAAAGGTCACCCTCTTTAGGGTGACACGTTTATTAGTGTTAAAAGTGACTAATTAGACTAAAGACTGTACATGGAATGGAGTCAGGGATCCAGTCTGTACTGGGACAGGGCTCCGTCTGTACTGGGAAGGGCCAGGGGGTCCACTTTGTACAGGGACATGGGCCAGTCTCTACTGGGACACAACCAGGAGATCCACTTTTTACTGGGACTGGGCAATGACTATACATGGAATGGAGCCAGGGAATCCAGTTTGTACTGGGATGGGGCTCACTCTGTACTGGGAAGTGGCCAGGGGGTCCAAAAAGTACTGGGACGGGGCTCAGTCTATACTTGCTGGTGGCCAGGGGATTCACTTTGCACAGGGACAGGGACCAGTCTGTACGGGCAGGGGTCCAAAACGGAGCCCTGCAAGCACAGAGCCCCGTGTTGGTGGTGCTGTGAAGGCGCTGCCAAGGGAAGGTGAGGGCCACCAAGAGCTTTCAGTCCTGGCCACTTGTGTGTGGGAGCCCGGGGTGGAGGGTGTCCATATTGGAGCTGGGCTCTGGCACGGTTGAGGGGGTAGGTGAAGGTGAGGATGAGGTGGCAGAGCAAGCACAGAGCCCCTTCCCCCTGCGCTGCCTCCCTACCACAGAGAAATGCTTCCTGCACGCTGCCGGCTAAGACTCAGAAAGGCTTTCCCTGTGCTGACTCATGATGACACAGAAAGGCTTCCCTCTCCTACCTCGGTACATCACAGGAACCCTTACCCCGTGCTGCCTCAGCAGGACACAGAAAGGCTTCCCCTCTCCTACCTCGGTACATCACAGGAACCCTTACCCCGTTGCCTCAGCAGGACACAGAAAGGCTTTCCCTGAGCTGGCTCGGTACGACAGAGAAAGGCTTCCCCCACGCTATCTCACGGAGACACAGAAAGGCTTCCCTCACGATGATTCAGCTGTCTTGGAGAGGTCCAGAGGAGCTACCAGGCATGGCCCTACCTTTAACATTGACAAAGCGCCCAGGCGGAGACTGGGGCTGCTACCCAGGATTTCAGCTGTCTCCACAAGATACCAACACACTCCTGGAGATGAATGGGAAAATTCCTGGAGAGCTAACACGAATGGACTTGCCTACAACATGGACAAGACTGCTTGACTAGCTATCTTGGAGGAGTCTGCGGCTGATCCTTTGGAATTCACCTGTCTCCAGAGAAAGCCCAAATGCTCCCAGAGATGCCTCGGAGGAGTCCCAGACAGCTACAGGGCACGGACCTGACTCCAACACACACAAAACACCTTGCGTAGCTACCTTGCAAAAGTCTGGGATGGCTACCTGCGCAATTCAGCTGTCTCCTGGGGAGGCCAAAACACTCTGGACGTTCCTCGGAGGAGTCCTGAGGAGCTACCGGGCATAGACCTGCCTCCAACACAAAGAAAACTCTTCAGCTAACGGAAGAGGAAAATTGTGCTGCTGCTACCTGGGACTTTAGCTGCCTGTCAAGAAACTCAAAACACTCCGCAGATGTATGGGAAAAGTCCTGACGCAAAAACAGGAATGCACCTGCCCCCAACATACACAATGCTCTTTGCGTAGCTACCTTAGAAGATTCTGGGGCTGCTACCTGGGAATTCACTCATCTCCAAAGGAAACCAAAAGACTCCTGGATATTCCTGGGAGCAGTTCCAGAGAGCTACCGGGCACGGACCTGCCTCCAACATGCACCAATCTCTTGGGGGATCTACCCTGGTGGAGTCTGGGGCTGCTGCCCAGGCCTTCAGCTCCCTCCACAGCAGGACAAAACACGTTGGCAGATGCCTGAGAGGAGTCCTGGGGAGCTACAGGGCATGGACCTGCTTCCCATTTCTATCAGCAATCAGTCATAGAGTATCAATCAATAGGATGGCAGCAGTCAATAAGAGCACCAATCAATTGTAGAGCAACAAGCAATCCTTTAGCAATAATCAACAGAACAGCAACAACCAAGTAGGTGTTTGCGATTGCAGGGTACCACAAACTTGTCATCCAGCCTTACCCAGAAAAACATGTGATGTGCTGAGTAAGTGTGGAGAGTCAGGTCGACTTTGGCACACACACTGCTACCACGAACTGGGTTTGTCACCTATTTACAAGTATCCGATGCTCTGAAGCTGCCCAAGGTCAGCATGCCCTTGCTACTGGAGGTTCTTGCTTTCTGTAGGCACTAAGGAAGACATTTCTGGTCATAGTCTATTTTAAACTGGTAAAGCACCGCACACCGTTTATGAGCTGCTGAGAATTAGCTCCCACACAAATCAGGAGCAAGGGCAAAAGCCTGTATATTTCAAATGCATTCGAGTTACATGACTGTTAACCATACGCCATGACACCATTTCACTAGACTGAAGGCTGACAGCAGTGTACCAGGACACTCCTTTCTGGACACCTCCCTCCTGGGCAGAAATCCTAGAGGCTTCCTTTAAGGACAGAAACCCAAAGAGCTAAAAGAAGTTCTTTAAAGTCAGCACAGCAAAGAAAAGCAAGCAAGCAAACAAAACGGCAGGGAAACCCCTGAGGCACTAATGAGGAACAAAGGGTCTCCCTTTGGGAGTCCACTACCCCTCACAAAACAGACAAGTGGCTTAAAAAGAGATTCCTGCAAAGAAAGGCAGATCGAAGATAAACCTTGATAACGCCAGCACAAGTGACTGCCGTGGACACGGCAGCGCTGACCCTTCTCCTGCTCCTCCTACGAGCTCTTCGCCAGCCACGTGAAGATGCAAAACCAAGCATGAACGAATCAGATCTGAGAAGAGCCTGGCCCCAAAAATTAAAAATGATCAGGAAGTCTGTTTGAAATACGGCTTCATGTCCACTATCATGGATGATGAACCTCGCCTTAAGCACATGTCGTGCCTTGAGATAGGAGCTAAGGACAGTATGAAGTTACCCCCACGAGCAGACGTTCAAAACCAAAGCACCCAGAACACGCAGACAATCCTGCACCATGTTTTCAGCGATGTTTCAAGTCACGTGATACTCAGTCCACGACTTTACAAAACATCATTAAACTTAACGATAGCAGCCTCCTTGCAGGTTGCTTACTCACAAGCAAAAACCACAAAGCCACGTACCCTCGGGGAAACCCTTGTCCTTCCGGGTGGCTGCTGTCTTCCCACGGCTCTTCCTCAAAGCAAGACAAATGACCGTGAATTTGGCAGTCCACACAAATTACGAAGCACACTTACTCCTCCGACAGTCATTACCTATGGGCCAGAAGTCCTCCCCACACCCCAGAAGTGCCCATTACTGCTCCAGCAGTCATCCGCTATGGACCGCAAGTCCTCCAGACCTACCTACCTACCCACCTACCCACCCACCTACCGACTTACTGGAAATGAGTTGGACCACAGCAGAAAGTGACACGGGCCCAGCCGGTCACACACACCAGACCACAAATGGTAGTTACAAGACAGAAAACACAACATAAACCACCAGAACTGTAAAAAAAGCCAACCTGAAGCCACAGCATACACAAATCAAAGGCCCTGTCCAAACCCTAAACAGCCAAACAAGCTAAAAAAGGACTCTCCAAAAAAGCAATCCACCCAGAACACAAGAGAAGCCAAAAATAACATAACCCCAGGAACCCAGGCCCAACAAACCCAGATCCTCTCCAGAACAACAGCACGCTTTAATCCTGTCTCGCTTAAACTCAGGCATCCCAGAACCTACCACTCTGTAACCCTTGCACACTGTCACCCCTAGCATCCCAGAACCCTAGCACACTGTAGCCCTAAGGATATCCAAAAAATGAAACCCAAACTCCCTGGAGATCTCCGCTGGGCCTTCAGGTGGCCCCGCCTCTCAGAAGTCACAACTTTGAAATGGGAATGGGACAGCATCCCTCTTCACATCACCTGTCACCCCCAGAAAAAGTGCCTGCCTTAAACACTCCCGGGGAGAAAGGCTGGGGCACTTGGAGACTTTCAACTGGCCGCCATCACCACGGGGCTTCAGCTCATCATTTCTGTGTCAGAGCCACCAAGCACATCAGCCCGTCCTCCCTGAGACACCCCTTGGGGCAGCCGTACCCAGAGCCAGGCGGCTGCATATGGCCTTTGCTTGATGGGGAGGTGCTTCCTGGGAGCAGGATCTCTCCTGGGGGCATGGGAAACTCTCGTCAGGCCTGGATGCCTGAGAAACAGCTCTGCGCTGCTCCATCTCTCACCAAAAACCAGGGGCAGAGGAAGGCTGCTTTGCTGGCCCCCAAGACAATCAGCTCACTCTGGGATGCTCTCTGGCCAGCGCGTGCCTTTGCTGTCAGGTGGGTCTCAGCCTCAGTACAGCTCTGCAAACATCTGTCACCTCCCTGCAGGATGCTCTCCAGTGCACAGCATGTCTCCACTGGCTCTCCCTGGGGACAAAGCTCAAAAAGAGCAATTTGCTTTTCTTTCCCCCACTCCCACAAAGAGCTGCGCAAGTAGACCTGCCACTCGGGGCCAAACAGCTCGCTTTCGAAAAAGCTGGAGACAACGGGGGAAGCCCAGGCAGCTGGCAGCCAGCGGGGGGCCCAGCAGGGTGCAGTGCCTGCAAACATCTGGCTCCTTGAGCCTCAGCCCAAGGCTGCAGCACGGGGCCGGCACCAGCTGGGGATTCGCTAGGAAAAACCAGGCAGGGCTGACCCTGAGCCCGGCCCCGGGATATGGTCACCCGTCCCTTTGCCCATCACTGCCATGGGATCCAGAAAGCAGCGCCACCAGCCCTCACGTGGTCCTGAGCCATCTCTTCACAGCTGCTGCACATGGACCGTCCTGGGACTCAACAGGCCTAAAAACAAGGGAAATTGCCCAGAATTAAGCTGTTCTCAAGTTTTGGCAGGCAGCATGTTTTTCTGAGCTACCTGGAGATGCCGTTCCTGGGGAGTGCTCAAGAAACAGGGCAGCTGCCTGTACCTGCGGGCAGGCAGTGGATTGTGTGCAGTGGGAGTGAGCAGTGGTTTGTGCAGCTGTTGAATGGAGTCGACCTTTAAAAGTGTCCAACCTGCTACTCCTGGTTCCTTTTTCCTTGCAGGCTGGATTTGGAGTTCAGATGGGGCCGGGGGGTGTTAAGCAAAACCAACAAGCAAAGAAACAAACAAACAGCTGGGAAGGTTTCTTCCCCCTAGCTGGGCTTTTTTTCCCTCAGTCCTGAACACTCTGCGTGCAATGATCATCACCAATATTAGGGTGCAGTATTAGGCACAGGGCAGTGCTTTTGCACGCAGCCATTCCTTGAGGCTCTTGGAAATGCACCTCCTGGGGAGTACTCAAGAAATGGGGGCAGTCGCCCATAGTTGCTGGTTTTGGTCTTTCTCCCCTCTCTCTCTCTTTGGCTCACTGTGCCTATTTCTTAATTCCTCCCTCTCTGTCTTTAGCCCATCACCATTTTTGTCGTCTTCTTTCTCTGCCCACCTCCCTGTCTCTATTTTCTAATTCCTCCCTCTCTCTTCTATAGCCCAGGGCTATTTTTTCTTTCTCACCTTTGGCTGCGCCTTCTTCTCTTTCTCTCTGGCTGCCCTTCTCTCCTCTTGCTCTGCCTGCTCCCAGCCCTTTTCACTCTTCCTCTGCCTCCAGCCTGGAGGCCATCGCTGTTCTGTCCTTCGCCGCCTCCCTCTCCTCACCCGACTCCCTCTCTGTGTTTCTCAGCCTCCGGATTGTTTCCCACCCTTCTCTTGCTCTCTGTCCTGCGCTCTGTCCCCTGCCTCTCCCTTTCTCTCGCTCAGCCTTTCCCCTCTGTGCCTCTGTCCTGCTCCCTGTCCCATTTCTCTGTCACTCCGCTCTCCTGCTGCCTTTTCCGTCTAGCTGTCCTCCATCCCACTCCCTCACCCTGCCCGTGTCGCTCCCTCTGTCTGTCCTTCCTCCTGCCCTCCTCTGCCCTCTCTCTCCCTCTGTCCTGCTGCTCATCACCATATTCCTGGCTGCCCCCTGCCCCTTTCCCCTCCATCCCCTTCTCCTGGCCCTGGCCCGCTCCTCACCAGGGGTTTCCTTTCTCCACTCCCTGACCAGCTCCTGCTTTCTTCCTGCCGTCCCTCTGTCCTGCTCCCGTCCTTCTCCTGCCACTCTCCGCCCCACCCCACCCTCTCTGCCCCTCTGTCCCTCTCTCCTCCTCCTCCTCCCTGCTCCACCAAGGCTCTGGGACTGGGACTGGGGCTGCCCCGGGAGGCGGCCATGGGGCCTGTGGAGGAGTGGGGTCCAGCCGGGGGGACGGTGTCCCCGCAGGGTCAGACAGGAGGAAGGAGCACCCAGTGGCATGCCAGGGGCTGTAGTCCTGGGGTATGGGGCTGATGGGTGGCCATGGTGGTTCCCAGGGCATGCTGGGAGCTGTAGTTTCCAGCACTCGGCTTCCTAGTGGCCATGTTGTTCTCAGGTAAAGTGGAAGGCACAGTCTCTGCTCCAGCCACGGCCCCGTGCCATTCCCTGCCAGCTTTGTGCGGTTCCTTGTGGGGCTCCTGCCGTGCTCCCACAGGGAAGGTGCCAGGACTGAAAACTCTTGCTGGCCCTCACCTTCCCTTGGCAGCCCTTTCACAGCCCCACCAGCGCTGAGGCTCGGGGCTTGCTTAGCAACATAACGCTCCCCTCATTCTCTCAGTCTTGCCAGAGCTTCCCATTTCTATCAGCAATCAGTGATCGAGTGTTGTGGAAGGTGGCAAAGCAGAGCTACGGGACCATGCAGACCACACCCGAACGAGACCTAAACAGCATGTGGCAATAATGGCATAAGGCTGTTAGGCTGTAATGGCACAGGAACGTATAGAAATTAGAGAGGCTGTTAATATGTTTTGTAGGGCTTTAAGGACTTTGCTTAGCTGCTTAAAAGTAGTCCTTCATGATAAAGCAGGACTCATAACTTGCTGAATGCTGTTGCTTAACGTTCACCTATAATCTGATGGCAGGAGTAAGAGATTTGGAAAGCCCCAGAGCCAGTTTGCCCCCAGGAAAAGGAGACATAGTAACAAGTAGCCTAAAACACAGCAGGAAGAACCAGCCGAGAGACGAGAAAAAGCACCCAATGAGAGAGAAGATGACCCCAGACTCGATCTTACCATTGGGCCAGACTATGGTGTGAGGGGTGGGAATTTAGATTGTAAGGGCATAATTGCCCAGGGATTGTGGTGTTCAGGTTCCCTCTCCAGAGACAGCCAGCTTGAGCTGTCTGAATTTGGGCACCATAGATAGAGTAAATTAGGCTTTTATTTTGAAGGCCTTGATTAGAGAGTCTGCTTTGGGGAACCTTGGCTGGAGCCTGAGGGAAGAAGCAGTGCCCGAGGGTGAGTGTGTGTGTGTGAGGAGTCGAAAGGGGCACCCGTCGGCTCACTGGAGTCGCCCGCTGCGAAGGGACGCCGGTCCTAGCAGTTAAAGTCTCGGGTGGTGTGTGTGCGACTCCTTGATTGGTGTGTGAATGCTCGGGCAGCGGCTTCCCCCTTAACAGTTTGGCACCCCAGATGGGACCCTAGGTCACTCTCGGAACCTCTTGGATCCAAACCTCTGACTGGCAGCACAGGGTGAGTTCACCCGAGGATTTTGGACACGGGACGCACCGAATTGCTAGAGTGGTGAGTGTTAAATCCCTTAAATCTAAATTCAATATAGGGACAAGGACAGAATTCGGGGGGGGTTCAAGTCCCGCCCGAGGTGCATAGCCTGATCAGCATAAATCGCACACAAGTTTGTACGCAGTCTGATCAACAGAAGACGTCTGATTAAAAAGGGGGTTCGAGTCCTTGCCAGATTAGAGAGCTGTTGAGAGATTTTAAAGGGGGGTTTGAGTCCCACCCGGATTAAATCATGAGTAACGTAACTGGAGTAGAGAGGGAGATGCCCTTAGTAGAGATATTACAAAACTGGGAAAAAATCTGTGGTGCAAATTCACTACTGAAGGAGGACGCAGTAGTTCTATGTCAACAATGGTGGCCATTCATCACCCGCCATGGAGATATTGAAGATCAGTGGCCACCACAAGGGAGTTTTGACCAACATCGACTAACCTTTGTGCGAGACCAACTTCAGTACCGGTTCCCGGGACACATGGATTATTGGTATGTGTGGGATGAATGGGTGCGGGAGAGACAACATCCAGGGAGGCAAAAGGGGCTGAGGAAAAACTAACCTGTAAGGTAACTTTGGCCGTAGGTAAGGCTACAGCCCCGAACGACGACCAGACAAGGCCCTCCCCGACTCCTGCCCCACCTTACAGTCCCTGTACCGACCTCCCCGCAGACCTTCCTGTAGCAAGGGTGGGACTTTGCCCCATGGTTTCAAATGTTTTGACTAATCTGGCCGCTTTACGGCCAGTGGATGACTATGCATGCCCCACATCGACGGTTTATACTAATCCATCGTGGAACCCAAATGATTTAGCCTTATGGGGGTGTACAGTGCCAAGATTAAGGGAGGATGCAGAAACACGGGCGTGGTTATTGTCAAATCTCTGCACGGGACACAATCCTAACCGGGGGGACACCCAAATCTTATTCCGAGAATCATTCTGCCCAGATGAAAGAGAGAAGGTATTAACTAAGGATGCGGAATTAGCACGACAGGTGGGAGGAGGGAGAAATCCGTGGCCGACACTAAATCCGAACGGGAACTATAATATGGCCAGAGACAGAGCCCATTGCCAAACAGCCCTAAGAAATTTAATAGAGGCAATTGGAGCATGTGGAGAACGTAGGGTGATGTTCGCAGAAGACGATGTTAAATTTTACCTGGCAGAATTAGCACTTGCTTTAGACCATGTACATAGTGGTGGAATAATATACCGGGACCTAAAACCAGAAAACATCCTTCTTGATGAGGAAGGACATATCCAATTAGCAGATTTTGGCTTAAGTGAGGTGTCAATTGATCCTGAAAAAAAAGCCTTCTCTTTCTGTGCACAGTGAATATATGGCGCCAGAAGTCATTAAGGGCGGAGGCCTTACACGGAGCGCAGACTGGTGGTCTTTTGGTGTTGTAATGTTTGAAATGCTCACTGGTACTCTGCCTTTCCAAGGGAAAGACAGAAAAGAAACCATGACACTGATTCTCGAGGCCAAACTTGGAATGCCCCAGTTCTTGAGCCCGGAAGCGGAGAGTCTTCTGCGAGTGCTCTTCAAAAGAAACCCAGCAAACAGATTAGGAGCAGGCCTAGATGGAGTTGAAGAAATTAAGAGGCATGCATTCTTTTCCAAAATAGATTGGAATAAATTGTACAGGAGAGAAGTTGATCCCCCTTTTAAACCTGCAACTGGCAGACCTGAAGATACGTTTTATTTTGACCCTGAGTTTACAGCAAAAACTCCAGAAGATTTGCCTGGTCTCCCACCTAGTGCTAATGCGCATCAACTTGTTCGGCGGATTTAGTTCTGTAGCTATTGCATCAAATGACGAAAGCCAGGCAGTGCAGACAGTTGGAGTGCATTCCGTTGTCCAGCAGTTGCACAGGAACAGCATTCAGTTTACTGATAGATACGAAGTGAAGGAAGATATCAGAGTTGGGTCTTACTCTGTCTATAAGAGATGTATTCATAAAGCTTTAAACACGGAATATGCTGTAAAGATTATAGACAAGAGTAGAAGAGATCCAACAGAGGAGATTGAAATCCTACTGCGCTATGGCCACCATCCAAATATTATTACCCTAAAAGATGTGCATGATGATGGAAAATACGCATACATAGTAACAGAACTTACAAAAGGAGGGCAACTGCTGGATAAAATTCATAGACAAATTTTTTTCTCGGAACGAGAAGCTAGTGCCGTTCTGCTCACAATAACAAGAACGGTTGAGTACCTCCATGCGCAAGGGGTTGTTCATGGAGAGCTGAAGCCTAGCAATATTCTTTATGTTGATGAATCTGGTCATCCAGAATCCATTCGACTTTGTGAATTTGGCCTTGCAAAACAACTACGAGTAGAAAACGGTCTTCTGAGGAGTCCATGTTACACAGCAAGTTTTGCTGCACCAGAGGTTTTACAGAGGCAAGGTTACGATGCTGCATGGGACATATGGAGCCTTGGTGTTCTACTTTATACCATGCTTGCTGGCTACCCTCCTTTTGTAACTGGTCCTGATGATACCCCAGAGGAGATTTTGGCCCGAATAGGTAGCGGGAAGTTGTCTCTCAGCGGTGGTTATTGGAATACCGTTTCAGATACAGCTAAGGACCTTCTTTCAAAAATGCTTCATGTTAACCCACATCAAAGACTGACTGCAGCCCAAGTCCTTAGTCACCCCTGGATAGTTCACTGTGACCAGTTGCCTCAATACCAGCTAAACAGGCAGGATGCTCCCCATGTAGTGAAGGGTGCAAGAGCAGCAGCTTACTCTGCTTTGAATCGTAATCAGTCACCAGTTTTGGGAGCCAGTCAGCCATTCTCCTCTTGCTCAGAGCATTATTTTTCATAAGGAATGGGTTTTTTAATCCCCTAAAATATTCTTTGTTACAGGTAGAGATGGACAGTTTATGTTAAGCACTTAGCTTAAACAGTTTCTATTAGCACTATATACTTTGTGCCATCCAACTTCTTGTATGTTTTTGTAAACAGTTCACAAGCAGTACAGTTCATGCTGTTTTCTTTAATGTATACATGCCTTGTTTTGCTTAGATATTGTTAATCCTTTTGACAATTAAGTCTGATTAAACAGGTCACCTGGATTAGTCAGCATTGTTGGACAGCTCTAAAAGAAGGCTCACCGTTAAACAGCTATTGAATGTAATGCTATGAAGATGTGTTTCTCCTTGCCTGTGCCTTTTCTACATTTCCGTGGTTTGGATGCTGCATGTCATGTTATGAAAATCAGGATACTGTTTATAGCATTGGAAATGTAAACAGTGGATCTCTCACGATACACCACTCACTTGCGATGGACATTTTGATAGAAATTGGTTAGCCATTGGACTCCCTGTGTGTATGGTTTCTTCCTTTTTTGCCCCCCTTTTTGGCTTGTCTATTGTTTGTTGTTTAATCATGGTTTTTATGGACTGAGTTCTTCAAATTACAGCCTATGATGTATACTTTTAAGCCCATGGTTGAAATGGACACTACTGAGTTTTGAGCACTGGGGAATCCATCCCAGTATTGCAGTTCTCCAAAAGAAAACTAGTGCATTTCAGGAATAAGTTGCCAGAAGCCGCAGTTTTGCAACTGTTTCTCTGGCTGCAGCATACAGCCTGCTTAAAGGGGAAGGTGGGCAGGGTCAGGAGGTGCTGCTTGGCTAAGGTGTTCTGCTCTCTGATTGCACTTTCTCTTCACTGTATGCTGCTAACTGTTTTAAGAACCAAAAGTTATGTTCTTAAGTAAGCTTTTTTCCTCTCTTGGCTCTGCACGTACCTGCCCTATCTCTATCTCGGTCTCAGAGACTTGCCCTCTGTTTTGGATGGAGGGGTGGAAGAGTGTTTAGTTAACCTGTGTGGCAGGTACACCCGCCTCGATAGAGGCCGAAACTTGTGGAGGTGGCTCTGAGCCCTTATAAGGGAAACATATTGGGATTCGATATGCTGGCAGGCAAACGATGGTACCTACCTCATTTTTGTCCTACGGGACCATTAACGGGCGACGCTCCCAAACCGGACAATCAAAAGGGCCAGTTCCCATTGAGAACATACAGGCCAACCCGTCATGGTAAAACTGCCCTCTGTTGGCGCTGTACCCACGATCCTGGCGAAACCCAGAGGCTTACATGCCTGGGAGGCCTTAGATAGGAAGGGGAAAGGCCATCGCATAAGTACTCGATGGATAATTCCTAATTTCTGAGACCCGGTCCCAAGGCCCGAGGTGCAATTTGTGTCCTCTTGCAGGATTATGGAAAAGCAAACTATTTGGACACTCCCACTGATGGCAGTAACAACAGCGGGCATGGACAACAAGAACCTGGACAGCAAGGTGGTGGCTCAACTGATAGTGGGATTTGCACGTAGGGTGAACTTAACTTCAATAACAGCCTGTCTGCCCAGCCCTAAGTCAGTAGAGGAGCCCCTACCAATCTTTGTGCAAAACACTAATATATCACTAACCCTTGAACTCACATGGCAACAGTGCAATAATTCCAGCCGGGCCTGAGGAACGGATGGAAAGGATGGAGGTCACACTCATACCATCTATAGCTGGTCACCTGGCGCACTAAATGCCAATTCAATATGGAAGGCAAAGTGTAATTACCTCTTCCTACCCCCTAATAACGCCACGGGGTGGAGTTTTAATGGTACAATGCCATGCTTTAATGTTCCCTGGGGAATTACTGAACATCATGACCAATGGAAAACAGATGATCATTCCCTGCAATATACTGAACTGTTAAACACCACCTGGTGTATTAAACACCCCGAGAGTAATGGTAGCGATTGCCCCAACGCTTGTCAAGAACTAGGGTTCAAGGGAGCCTGGGAAAAACATCCCCTCAATTGCACATGGGGACCTGACTGGATTGCGCAAAGGAATGGGGCACCACCAGTAAAAAAAAAAAAACCAACACTTTGGGACTGCCAAACAGAAATGCAATGTAAAAACATAGATAAAAGGCCATTATTGTGATGATACGTGCCCCGCCCCATTCAGGAAGCTTTGGTACAGGGCTGTCTGTGTAGTAATACCAGCTATGTGTGGCCCACTGCCCTAAAATGTAACGCTTATGGGGACTGTCCTCTTCATGCCCCCACACAAGGCATATGCCAAACATCTGATGTGCCCGCCCCTCCCAATCTAGAGTGGGCATACTCCAAGGGCTGTCTGTATTCCCGGCTACACCCAACTGTTCCCGGGATGGCCTGCACAGTAGCCCTGCCTTCCCTTTGTCCCATTTACCGAGAAGGGCCTATAGCCCCTAAGTGGTGGGATCGCAGCCCCGGGAGATACAACCGCTAAAGAAGGGAACGTGGCAAAGAGCAAAACCGCGACTGGGATAGTGGCTGGAGGCCATGTTCGGAATGGGGACTGCCTCCCTCAAAAACCCACAAGCCATTTATGACCTATTGATGCAAGTATCTATTTGAGCCAATTCTACATCTGACAGCTTAGAACTCTTGAACGAACAATTACAACACACCAGCAAAATGACCGCCCAGCACCGAGCGGGATTAGACCTGATGCTGCTAAAGGAACACCTTTAGTATGGAGTGCTAAACTGATGAGTAGATGACTGCTGCGTTTATATCCCAAATGTATCCATACCCCTCCAAACTCAAATCGACAAAATGAAGAAAGCAGCAAAGGACTCAGAGGCAATTGCTGCCGCATTAAACATCAACTGGTTGGGAAAGATTTCCAGTGCGTTCGGGTTTTCCCTGTCGGGATGGTTAACCAGTCTTTTACAATCCTTGATAGTGGTTATAATCATAATAATTGCCATTTGTATTGTATTAAGTTGTGTTAAACATATGATAACGTGGTTCATATCCGTTGTTACATATGCTCCTTTAGAACTAACCCAAATAGCAGATGTTCCGTTAGAATTGTAAAATAGCCAAAGAAATGATGATTCATGATGAGCATCAATTCTCACCGAAACTGCGCTCCCTTTTAACTTTGGAGGCAAGAGGTGACTGTACCACCACTCCAGAGAAACCAGTCAGATCGTGACTGTGGTCACGGGGTGGAGTGTGGCAGGTGCACCCGCCCCGATAAAGAGCAGAACTTCTCAACTGCTGAAAGGAAAGAGTTAAAACTAGAAGCCGCGGTTTGGGGGTCGAGCTGGCCAGCCATGTGATAACTGGAGTCACGTAGACAGTGACAAGTTTCCAGACCGCTGACCATATATGACCATGAGCCCCGATCCGACTTCGGGTATAAATGGAGCCCGCCGGAAGAGCCCTTTGAGCCCGTCTTCCTCGGAGCAGCGGGTCTGCAGTCAGAGACTCTCCCCTTCCATCGGGATGCCATCTAAGGAAACTCCCCGGGGTTGAGTGCCTCGCCTTACCGGTGAGTGAGTGCTCATTTTGAGTCATCATTTTAAGCTTACATTTGGTTATAGTTTGTGTAGTGATAGTTCCCAGCTGACACCCTGAACCTGTAACTAAGTTGTGTTTATCGCAGTGTTTACGACCTGATATTCCTGTCCAATCTGGCTGTTGTATCTCAATATAACATAACATTCCTGTTCACTGGACCGTTCTATGTTGATATCATTAAAGAAGATTGACTTTTGAAACATATTGCTGTCTAGTCTTCCTGCGACAAACTCTCATGAAGTTCTTTCCCCTCCGTTCCTCTTGAAGCCCCTATTGCCTTGACCATTTCACTGGCTTCAATTCTTCTTGTCATCTGGAATATTGTTTTGCTTTCCATACATATCCACTTCCACTCACGCAGAGTTTCTTTTTCATCTTTCTATCAACCAAAAGCCACTTTCTTCTTTTAGTGTTTTTACGGTAGATTTCCTTTATTTAACTACTTTTTCCTGAGGAACAGCCAGTGTCTAGGCAACTTTCGACTTAATAGCCAACTTTTGTCCACGCTCTGAAAGGTGTTGTAGGCTAGACCTAATGTCTAGCCGGGTAATACAACAGCACATTCACAGTCACTGCTTCCTAGTCATTCCTTCTCTTTCAGACCAGAGCAGCTTAGTCAGAAAGACAATACTTTTGAATTGAAAAGGGGACATGGTCAGGGGCTGTAGGGTAAATGCTTTACTGCTGGTGCAAGGCACAGCTACCCATCTTTCTAAGCAGTGTAAATACACTCAAATATAGTTGTTGTTGTTGACAAGAAAAGCTAACAACTCCACAAAGCCCCTTTGCTTATGATCTTCTGGGTTTTCTGTAACTACCTAGAAATGAGGGAGGATGCCCAAAAAAGGGACCTACCCCACTCTATGTTTACTATGTCTGCTTCATAATGCCAGTACTTTGGAAAAAACTAACCTCATAATCTTTTATGTATTAGATGCTTCAGGGTGAACCAACGAAATAAGCTGCAAGGATTGCTGCAGGATTTATGATCCAAAATCCTTGGGGTAGTTGCCAGGTCTGAAGGATGAGTTCCTCCCTGATGTTAGGACAGGTCTATTTGCTTCTGTGTGACCCGCAGTCAAAAGGCAAAGGAAAGCTGAGAAGGGACAGGCTCTGTTCAAGGGCAGGATGAAGACAGGAAGCCTATATGGAGAAAAGGAGGGTAAGAGGGAACATGGTCTCCCATTTTTCTTGTGGCTATATTCTGAAAATCAGGATGTCTAAAGGTTTACTGCCCACCAGAAACAGCATGAGTAGCTCCAGCAAATTTCAGTTCTGCTTTCTTGCAATTCCCCGTCGCTAGCGGGCTAGCAGTCGTGCTGGAGGAGTAATCGCAGGAGGCCAGCTCCTCAGGAACAGACAATCCCAGCTCCACTTCTCCTCACCACAAGTTAAGGAAATACGTTAGACTATTTCTTTAAATCATAAGCTTTGCTTGGGTAATGACTGTCCCATCCTGAGCATGCACAGCACTTATCACCCAGCTGCTAATTGCTAGTTTTGATTTGGGACCAATAGAGATGGTTTGGGGAAAAAAAAAATATTGAGGAGAGACTCAAATTAAATTAGTTAGGTCAGCCTCTGAGAAGGGGCTGTAGCTCTCTCTGCAGGGGTAATCTTGCCTCCCTGAGCCCTCCCCCCTCTCTCTTCTCCCTTTAACAGTTCTATTTTGTGGAGCTACAAGACTTTTTGCTCCTGCTGAGTGCTGGGTTAACAAATGCAGGAGGCATCTATTAACAGTATTCTTTGGAGACCACCTACAGCAGTGGGATGAACAATGGGCCTCGAACCATTACTAATGCGTAGCCCAGAAATGCAGTGTATAAATATTTTTTAAATGTAAACCCATTAGTCACACTTAATGGTTTATTTGAACTCAAACCGTATTATTATCCCCTCACTATTTTACCTGGTTTATTTTAGACCACTTATCTCAGGGGTTGCCATAGCCACCTGCTGAGTGCCTTGGACTGGAGTGTTTGCAGTAATCAAAGTTAAAGACTTCTTATAAAAAGAAGTATGCTCTGACTAAAGGGCAACCTGGGCAAAATTGCTGTGGCTGGAGCAGAGACTGCGCTTTCCACTTTACCTAAGAACAACATGGCCACTAGGAAGCGGAGTGCTGGAAACTACAGCTCCCAGCCTGCCCTGGGAACCAACATGGCCACCCATCAGCCCCATACCCCAGGACTACAGCACCTGGCATGCCACTGGGCGCTCCTTCCTCCTGTCTGACCCTGCGGGGACACTGTCCCCCCGGCTGGACCCCACTCCTCCACAGGTCCCATGGCAGGAGGAGAGCAGAGGGACAGAGTAGAGGGACAGGGAGCAGGACAGAGGCACAGAGGGGAAAAGGCTGAGCGAGAGAAAGGGAGAGGCAGGGGACAGAGCGCAGGACAGAGAGCAAGAGAAGGACGGGAAACAATCCAGAGAGTGAGAAACAAAGAGAGGGAGTCGGGTCAGGAGAGGGAGGCGGCGAAGGACAGAACAGCGATGGCCTCCAGGCTGGAGCCGGAGGAAGAGCGGAAAGGGCCGGGGAGCAGGCGAGAGGCACAAAGAGAAAGAGAGAAGGCGCAGCCAGCTGAGCAGGGCATACAGGACAGGCTGCAGGACAGGGAGAAAAAAGACAGCCAGGAAGCAGGACACAGCGATAGGAAAAAAGAGAAGGACAGGGAGCGGGAGAGAGAAAGGTGGAGAAAGAAAAAAATAGCCCTGGGCTATAGAAGAGAGAGGGAGGAATTAGAAAATAGAGACAGGGAGCTGGACAGATGTATTGGGTTTGCGTGGCAAGGTTTTGGTAGCGGGGGGGCTACAGGAGTGGCTTCTGTGAGAAGCTGCTAGAAGCTTCTCCTATGTCCGATAAAGTTCATGCCAGCAGGTTCCAAGAGAGACCCGCCGCTGGCCAAGGCCAAGCCAATCAGCAACAGTGGTAGCCCCTCTGTGATAACATATTTAAGAAAGGGAAAAGAAGTTACAGGGGAGTAGCAGTTGCAGCCGGAGAGGGGGGAGTGAGACGATGTGAGAGGAACAACTCCGCAGACACCAAGGTCAGGGAAGAAGGAGGGGGAGAAGGTGCTCCAGGCGCCGGAGCAGAGATTCCCCTGCAGCCTGTGGTGAAGACCATGGTGAGGCAGGCTGTCCCCCTACAGCCCATGGACATCCACGGTGGAGCAGATATCCACCTGCAGCCCGTGGAGGACCCCATGCCGGAGCAGGTGGATGCCCAAAGGAGGCTGTGACCCCGTGGGAAGCCCGCGCTGGAGCAGGCTCCTGGCAGGACCTGTGGACCCATGGCCCCGTGGAGAGAGGAGCCCACACTGAAGCAGGTTTGCTGGCAGGACTTGTGACCCCGTGGGGGACCCACGCTGGAGCAGTCTTCCTGAAGGACTGCACCCTGTGGAAGGCACCCACACTAGAGCAGTTCGTGAAGAACTGTAGCCCATGGGAAGGACTCACGTTGGAGAAGTTCGTGGAGGACTGTCTCACGTGGGAGGAACCCCATGCTAGAGCAGGGGAAGAGTGTGAGGAGTCGTCCCCCTGAGGAGGAAGCAGTGGCAGAAACAACGTGTGATGAACTGACCCAAACCCCCATTCCCCATCCCCCTGCGCCGCTCGGGGGGAGGAGGCAGAGAAAATCAGGAGTAAAGTTAAGGCTGGGAAGAAGGGAGGGGTGGGGGGAAGGTGTTTTAAGATTTGGTTTTATTTCTCATTATGCTGCTCTGATTTAACTAGTAATAAATTAAATTAATTTTCCCCAAGTGGAGTCTGTTTTGCCCGTGATGGTAATTAGTGAAGTGATCTCCCTGTACTTATCTCGACCCATGAGCCTTTCATTTTATTTTCTCTCCCCTGTCCAATTGAGGACGGGGAGTGATAGAGCGGCTTTGGTGGGCACCTGGCATCCAGCCAGGGTCAACCCACCACAGCAGAGAATGAAAAAGACAAAAGATCATGATGGGCTAAAGACAGAGAGGGAGGAATTAACAAATAGGCACAGTGAGCCAAACAGAGAGAGAGATGGAGAAAGACCAAAACCAGCAACTATGGGTGACTGCCCCCATTTCTTGTGCACTCCCCAGGAGGTGCATTACCAAGAGCCTCAAGGAATGTGGTGCGTGCAAAAGCCCTGCCCTGTGCCCAATCCTGCGTCCTAATATTGGTGATGATCATTGCATGCAGAGTGTTCAGGACTGAGGGAAAAAAAGCCCAGCTAGGGGGAAGAAACCTTCCCAGCTGTTTGTTTGTTTCTTTGCTTGTTGGTTTTGCTTGTTGGTTTTGCTTAACACTCCCCCTGGCCCCATCTGAACTCCAAATGCAACCTGCAAGGAAAAAGGAACCAGGAGTAGCAGGTTGGACACTTTTAAAGCTCGACCCATTCAACAGCCGCACAAACCACTGCTCACTCCCACTGCACACAATCCACTGCCTGCCCGCAGGTACAGGCAGCTGCCCTGTTTCCTGAGCGCTCCCCAGGAACAGCACCTGCAGGCATCTCAGAAAAACATGCTGCCTGCCAAAACTTGAGAACAGCTTAATTCTGGGCAATTTCTCTTCTTTTTAGGCCTGTTGAGTCCCAGGACGGCTCCATGTCCAGCAGCTGTGAAGAGATGGCTCAGGACCACGTGAGGGCTGGTGGCGCTGCTTTCTGGATCCCGTGGCAGCAATGGGCAAAGGGACAGGTGATCAGGTCCGGGGCTGGGGCTGCATGCGGGGACTCAGGGTCAGCCCTGCCTGGTTTTTCCTAGCGAATCCCCAGCTGGTGCCGGCCTCGTGCTGCAGCCCTTGGGCTGAGGCTCAAGGAGCTGGGCATTTCCGCAGGCACTGCACCCTGCTGGGCCCCGCCGCCGGCTGCCAGCTGCCCTGGGCTTCCCCCATTGTCTCCAGGTCTGCTTTCTGCCAGTGCCGGGGGCACTGCAGAATGTCTTGCCCGTTCCCTGCAGCCATCCTGACCGATGTCTGCAGCTCGTACGTGGTGTCCCTGTCACACAGCTGATTTGGGGGTGGCAGGTCTCTTGCGCAGCTCTCTGGGAGTGGGGGAAAGAAAAGCAAATTGCTCCTTTTCGAGCTTTGTCCCCAGGGAGAGCCAGTGGAGACATGCTGTGCAGTAGAGAGCATCCTGCAGGGAGGTGACAGATGTTTGAGGAGCGCTGCTGAAGCTCAGACCCACCTGACAGCAAAGGCACGCGGTGGCCACAGAGCATCCCAGGTGAGCTGATTGTCTTGGAGGCCAGCAAAGCAGCCTTCCTCTGCCCCTGGTTTTTGGTGAGAGATGGAGCAGTGCAGAGCTGTTTCTCAGGCATCCAGGCCTGAGGAGAGTTTCCCCGTGCCCCCAGGAGAGATCCTGCTCCCAGGAAGCACCTCCCCATCGAGCAAAGGCCATATGCAGCCGCCTGGCTCTGGGTACGGCTGCCCCAAGGGGTGTCTCAGGGAGGACGGGCTGATGTGCTTGGTGGCTCTGACACAGAAATGATGAGCTGAAGCCCTGTGGTGATGGCGGGCCAGTTGAAAGCCTCCAAGTGCCCCAGCCTTTCTCCCCGGGAGTGTTTAAGGCAGGCACTTTTTCCAGGGGTGACAGGTGATGTGAAGAGGGATGCTGTCCCATTCCCATTTCAAAGTTGTGACTTCTGAGAGCCGGGCCACCTGAAGGCCCAGCCGGAGATCTCCAGGGAGTTTGGGTTCATTTTTGGATATCTTTGGGCTACAGTGTGCTAGGGTTCTGGGATGCTAGGGTGACAGTGTGCAAGGGTTACAGAGTGGTAGGGTTCTGGGATGCCAGAGTTTAAGCGAGTCAGGATTAAAGCGTGCTGTTGTTCTGGAGAGGATCTGGGTTTGGTGGGCCTGGGTTCCTGGGGTTATGTTATTTTTGGCTTCTCTTGTGTTCTGGGTGGATTGCTTTTTGGAGAATCTTTTTTAGCTTGTTTGGCTGTTTAGGGTTTGGACAGGGGCCTTTGATTTGTGTATGCTGTGGCTTCGGGTTGGCTTTTTTCACAGTTCTGGTGGTTTATGTTGTGTTTTCTGTCTTGTAACTACCATTTGTGGTCTGGTGTGTGTGACCGGCTGGGCCCGTGTCACTTCTGCTGTGGTCCAACTCATTTCCAGTAAGTCGGTAGGTGGGTGGGTAGGTGGGTAGGTAGGTAGGTAGGTCTGGAGGACTTGCGGTCCATAGCGGATGACTGCTGGAGGAGTAATGGGCACTTCTGGGGTGTGGGAGGACTTCTGGCCCATAGGTAATGACTGTCGGAGGAGTAAGTGTGCTTCGTAATTTGTGTGGACTGTCAAATTCATGGTCATTTGTCCTGCTGTGAGGAAGAGCCGTGGGAAGACAGCAGCCACCCGGAAGGACAAGGGTTTCCCCGAGGGTACGTGGCTTTTTGGTTTTTGCTTTTGAGTAAGCAGCCTGCAAGGAGGCTGCTATCGTTAAGTTTAATGATGTTTTGTAAAGTCGTGGACTGAGTATCACGTGACTTGAAACATCACTGAAAACACGGTGCAGGTTTGTCTGCATGTTCTGGGTGCTTTGGTTTTGAACATCTGCTCATGGGGGTAACTTCATACTGTCCTTAGCTCCTATCTCAAGGCACGACATGTGCTTAAGGTGAGGTTCATCATCCACGAGAGTGGATGTGAAGCCGTATTTCAAACAGACTTCCTGATCATTTTTAATTTTTTGGGCCAGGCTCTTCTCAGATCTGATTCGTTCATGCTTGGTTTTGCATCTTCACGTGGCTGGCGAAGAGCTCGTAGGAGGAGCAGGAGAAGGGTCAGCGCTGCCGTGTCCACGGCAGTCACTTGTGCTGGCGTTATCAAGGTTATCTTCGATCTGCCGTTTCTTTGCAGGAATCTCTTTTTAAGCCACTTGTCCATTTTGTGAGGGGTAGTGGACTCCCAAAGGGAGACCCTTTGTTCCTCATTAGTGCCTCAGGGGTTTTCCCTGCCGTTTTTGTTTGCTTGCTTGCTTTTTCTTTGCTGTGCTGACTTTAAAGAACTTCTTTTAGCTCTTTGGGTTTCTGTCCTTAAAGGAAGCCTCTAGGATTTCTGCCCAGGAGTGAGGTGCCCAGAAAGGAGTGTCCTGGTACACTGCTGTCAGCCTTCAGTCTAGTGAAATGGTGTCATGGCGTATGTTGAAGAGTCATGTAACTCAAATGCATTTGAAATATACAGGCTTTGCCCTTGCTCCTGATTTGTGTGGGAGCTAATTCTCAGCAGCTCATAAACGGTCTGCTGTGCTTTACGAGTTTAAAATAGTCTATCACCAGAAATGTCTTCCTTAGTGCTTACACAGAGCAATAACCTCCAGTAGCAAGGGCATGCTGACCTTGGGCAGCTTCAGAGCATCGGATACTTGTAAATAGGTGACAAACCCAGTCCCGTGGTAGCAGTGTGTGTGCCAAAGTCCACCTGACTCTCCACACTTACTCAGCACGTCACCTGTTTTTCTGGGTAAGGCTGGATGACAAGTTTGTGGTACCCTGCAATTGCAAACACCTACTTGGTTGTTGCTGTTCTGTTGATTACTGCTAAAAGATTGCTTGTTGCTCTACGATTGATTGCTGGTCTTCTTGACTGCTGCCATCCTATTGATTGATACTCTATGATTGATTGCTGATAGAAATGGGAAGCAGGTCCATGCCCTGTAGCTCCCCAGGACTCTTCTCAGGCATCTGCCAACGTGTTTTGTCCTGCTGTGGAGGGAGCTGAAGGCCTGGGTATCAGCCCCAGACTCCACCAGGGTAGATCCCCCAAGAGATTGGTGCATGGTGGAGGCAGGTCCATGCCCGGTAGCTCTCTGGAACTCCTCCCAGGAATATCCAGGAGTCTTTTGGTTTCCTTTGGAGACAAGCGAATTCCCAGGTAGCAGCCCCAGAATCTTCTAAGGTAGCTACGCAAAGAGCATTGTGTATGTTGGGGGCAGGTGCATTCCTGTTTTTGCGTCAGGACTTTTCCCATACATCTGCCAGAGTGTTTTGAGTTTCCTGACAGGCAGCTAAAGTCCCAGGTAGCAGCAGCACAATTTTCCTATTCCGTTAGCTGAAGAGTTTTGAAGTGGTGCTGAGTTGCTGACTGGGGTTAAACCACGACAGCCTTTTTGGCGCCCAACGTGGGGCACGAAGGGTTGAGATAACGACAGATCTGATCAGAGTGTGTTAAAACAAACTTGTTATAAGTATTCATTGTATTGGTTTGATAGTTACTGGTTACAATGTGGGTTCGTTTGCTCTCAAAGTTGGTGTTGTGGTTCTTGAAATTGCGTTATGTAATGCCCTACTTGCAGTATATGCTCCCTGTTGTGCTGTTTATCATCTGTGGGAACCGGGCTAGAGTTATCACGTTGTTGTTGTTTGTAACACTGGTTTATGATATGATAGAAGTGCAAGCCGTGAAACTAATCGGGTGTTTGTACTCGGCATTGTTGTCACCTCTGTACTTCGGGAGCTGCCTATGGGAGACTATTAATAATTGTACCTTTTACCTTTTCTCCTCTGGGAACCAATCTGTGGAGGAGAGATCTCCGTACTTCGGGTGCTATCTCCTAGAGAATATTAATAACTGCACTTTCTACCTTTTCTCCTCGGGGAGCCAACCTATTGGGGAGACATCTTCCCACATCTTCCTTTTCTTTACCAGGTTAATTGCAATAGCATTGAAGGAGTTTGTAAATTTTGAATATCCTTGGGATGTTGAACTTAGTATGGTCGTACTGCTAGGAATCAGCCTGTTCCTGAATGTGATTCAGATCTTGCCTAGGGTTAAACAACTATTTAAAAATACCACCCAGAGATCAGCTCCCATGACTGCAGCTACTTCAACTCTGGTGACAGGCACTGTGGCTACTCAAACTCTGGCGACAGCTACTGCAGCTACTCTAATCCCTATGACAAGCGCTGTGGCTACTCAAACCCCAGCAACAGGCACTGTGGCTACTCAAACTCTGGCGACAGCTACTGCAGCTACTCTAATCCCTATGACAAGCGCTGTGGCTACTCAAACCCCAGCAACAGGCACTGTGGCTACTCAAACTCTGGCGACAGCTACTGCAGCTACTCTAATCCCTATGACAAGCACTGTGGCTATTCAAACCCCAGCAACAGGCACTGTGGCAACTCAAACCTTGGCGATGGATGATGCAGCTGAACTAGAGGATCAACCGGTGCCAATATCAATCGCCCCTGTACAGAAGAGGAAATATACAAAAAAATCAGCTCGCTTAGCAAAGGATGAAGGTGAAGCAGGGCCATCACGAGAACAGGAGGAAGAGGCAGAACTGGAGATAATCACCCGGTCACTATCCCCGAGTGAGCTGCGAGATATGCGAAAAGACTTCAGCCGTCATCCAGGCGAGCACATTATCACCTGGCTGCTCCGATGCTGGGATAATGGGGCAAGTAGCTTGGAATTAGAGGGTAAGGAAGCCAAGCAATTGGGATCCCTTTCTAGGGAAGGGGGCATTGACAAGGCGATTGGGAAAAAGCCACAAGCCCTCAGCCTCTGGAGGCGACTTCTATCGGGCGTGAGGGAAAGGTATCCCTTCAAGGAAGATGTTGTATGTCAGCCAGGCAAGTGGACCACCATGGAGAAAGGTATCCAGTATCTGAGGGAATTAGCCGTGCGGGAGATGGTTTATTATGACCCAGACGATGGGCAGTTACCCACAGATCCAGATGAAGTCCAATGTTCACGACCCATGTGGTGGAAGTTTGTACGAAGTACACCATCATCGTATGCCAGTGCATTGGCAGTAGTGGACTGGAAAGATGAGGAGGGACCAACAATAGATGAATTGGCTCGCCGACTTCGGCAATACGAAGAAAGTCTCACTTCCTCCCTCGTCGCGGCTGTGGAGAAACTGCCAGACATGCTAGCCGAGAAATGGTCCCAAGAGTTCCAGCGATTTGAGGATAAGTTTGGCCGCCCACCTGTACGGACCAATACCTCAGCTATTAGGAGAAGGTATTCTTCCGGGCAAGAGAGAAGAGAGAGAAGGTATATACCACGGGGTACCCTGTGGTTTTACCTGCTTGACCACGGAGAGGATATGAGAAAGTGGGATGGAAAACCTACCTCAGTCCTAGATGCACGGGTACGGGAATTGCGAGGAAAAACAACTACAAATGAGGGTTCTTCCAGGAAAATGGTTGCTTCAGCCTCCAGTGAGCACTGCGAGCGGTGTGGCCGACAAAGTGGAAGGGCTGATCTTACTCCTGATTCTATGAAAAGGAATTCTAATCCATTTTTACAAGTGAGTGGAGAATCCTATGACCAGTACTAGAGGGGCCCTGCCTCCAGCCAGGCGGAGGAGAGGGACAACCGGGTTTACTGGACTGTGTGGATTCGATGGCCTGGCACATCAGATCCACAGAAGTATAAAGCTCTAGTAGATACCGGTGCACAGTGTACTTTAATGCCATCAAGCTATAAAGGGGCAGAAGCTATTTGTATTTCTGGGGTGACAGGGGGATCTCAACAGTTAACTGTATTGGAGGCTGAAATAAGCCTAACTGGGAATGAGTGGCAAAAACACCCCATTGTGACTGGTCCGGAGGCTCCATGCATTCTTGGCATAGATTATCTCAGGAGGGGGTATTTCAAGGACCCGAAAGGGTACCGGTGGGCCTTTGGTATAGCTGCCTTGGAGACAGAGGGAATTGAACAGTTGTCCACCTTGCCCGGACTCTCTGAGGACCCTTCGGTTGTGGGGTTGCTGAGGGTCGAAGAACAACAGGTGCCAATTGCTACCACAAGGGTCCACCAGCGGCAATATCGCACCAACCGAGACTCCCTGATTCCCATCCATACGCTGATTCGTCAACTGGAGAGCCAAGGAGTAATCAGCAGGACTCGCTCACCCTTTAACAGCCCCATTTGGCCAGTGCGAAAGTCTAATGGAGAATGGAGACTAACAGTGGACTATCGTGGCCTGAATGAAGTCACACCACCGCTAAGTGCTGCTGTGCCAGACATGCTAGAACTTCAATATGAACTGGAGTCAAAAGCAGCCAAGTGGTACGCCACAATTGATATTGCCAATGCATTTTTCTCAATCCCTTTGGCAGCAGAGTGCCGGCCACAGTTTGCTTTCACTTGGAGGGGCGTCCAGTACACCTGGAATCGACTGCCCAGGGGTGGAAACACAGCCCCACCATTTGCCATGGACTAATCCAAAATGCACTGGAAAAAGGTGGAGCTCCAGAACACCTGCAGTACATTGATGACATCATCGTATGGGGCAACACAGCAGAAGAAGTTTTTGAGAAAGGGGAGAAAATAATCCAAATTCTTCTGAAAGCCGGTTTTGCCATAAAACAGAGTAAGGTGAAGGGACCCGCACAGGAGATTCAGTTTTTAGGAATAAAATGGCAAGACGGACGTCGTCATATCCCAATGGATGTGATCAATAAAATAGCAGCTATGTCTCCACCAACTAGTAAACAGGAAACACAAGCTTTCTTAGGTGTTGTAGGTTTTTGGAGAATGCATATTCCAAATTATAGTATGATTGTAAGCCCTCTCTATCAAGTGACCCGGAAGAAGAACGATTTTAAATGGGGCCCTGAACAACAACAAGCCTTTGAACAGATTAAACGGGAGATAGTTCATGCAGTAGCCCTTGGGCCAGTCCGGGCAGGACCAGATGTTAAAAATGTGCTCTACACCGCAGCCGGGGAGAATGGCCCTACCTGGAGCCTCTGGCAGAAAGCGCCTGGGGAGACCCGAGGTCGACCTCTAGGGTTTTGGAGTCGGGGATATCGAGGATCTGAGGCCCGCTATACTCCAACTGAAAAGGAGATATTAGCAGCATATGAAGGAGTTTGAGCTGCTTCAGAAGTGGTTGGTACTGAAACACAGCTCCTATTAGCACCCCGACTGCCAGTGCTAGGCTGGATGTTCAAAGGGAAGGTCCCTTGTACACATCATGCAACTGATGCTACGTGGAGTAAGTGGATTGCACTGATCACACAACGAAGTCGAGTAGGAAACCCCAGTCGCCCAGGAATTCTGGAAGTGATTACAGACTGGCCAGAAGGCAAAGATTTTGGAATATCACCAGAGGAGGAGGTAACGCGTGCTGAAGAGGCCCCACTGTATAATAAACTGCCAGAAAATGAGAGGCAATATGCCCTGTTCACTGATGGGTCCTGTCGCATTGTAGGAAAGCATCGGAGGTGGAAGGCGGCTGTATGGAGTCCTATACGACAAGTTGCAGAAACTGCAGAAGGAGAAGGTGAATCGAGTCAGTTTGCAGAGGTGAAAGCCATCCAGCTGGCTTTAGACATTGCTGAACAAGAAAAATGGCCAATACTTTATCTCTATACTGACTCATGGATGGTGGCAAATGCTCTGTGGGGGTGGTTGCAGCAATGGAAGCGGAGTAATTGGCAACGCAGAGGTAAACCCATCTGGGCTGCTGCATTGTGGCAAGATATTGCTGCCTGGCTAGAGAATCTGGTTGTGAAAGTACGTCACGTAGATGCTCATGTACCTAAGAGCCGGGCCACTGAGGAACATCAAAACAATCAACAGGTAGACAAGGCTGCTAGGATTGAAGTAGCTCAGGTAGATCTGGATTGGCAGCATAAGGGTGAATTATTCATGGCTCGGTGGGCCCATGACACCTCAGGCCATCAGGGAAGAGATGCAACATATAGATGGGCTCGCGATCGAGGGGTGGACCTGACCATGGACACTATTACACAGGTCATCCATGAATGTGAAACATGCGCTGCAATTAAGCAAGCCAAGCGGTTAAAGCCTCTTTGGTATGGGGGACGATGGCTGAAATACAAATACGGAGAGGCCTGGCAGATTGACTATATCACACTCCCACAAACCCGTCAAGGCAAGCGTTATGTGCTTACGATGGTGGAAGCAACCACTGGCTGGCTGGAAACATATCCCGTGCCCCATGCCACCGCCCGGAACACTATCCTGGGCCTCGAGAAGCAAATCTTATGGCGACACGGTACCCCAGAAAGAATTGAGTCAGACAACGGGACTCATTTCTGGAACAATCTCATAGACACCTGGGCCAAAGAGCACGGCATTGAGTGGGTGTATCACATCCCCTATCATGCACCAGCCTCTGGGAAAATTGAGCGATACAATGGACTGTTAAAGACTACATTGAGAGCAATGGGTGGTGGAACTTTCAAACATTGGGATACACATCTAGCAAAGGCCACCTGGTTAGTCAACACTAGAGGATCTGCCAATCGAGCTGGCCCTGTCCAATCAGAACTTTTACGTACTGTAGAAGGGGATAAGGTCCCTGTAGTGCACATAAAAAATATGCTAGGGAAGACAGTCTGGGTTACTCCTGCCTCAGGCAAAGGAAAACCCATTCGTGGGATTGCTTTTGCTCAAGGACCTGGATGCACTTGGTGGGTGATGCGGAAAGACGGGGAAGTCCGATGTGTGCCTCAAGGGGATTTGATTTTAGGTGAGAATAGCCAGTGAATTAAATTGTATTATGTTAATTGCTATATAACCCTGCCACTGTATGTCATCATTACTATAGTTGTTATATGCTATATCAACAGTATTACAGTAAGAACTATCTAGATTAATAAAGAATGAACTTTGATAAAACCAAGTGAAGTGCAGTAGTGATGGAACCAGGACTGACTGCAGCATGCAACAATCCAACACTACACACCATCCTCCTGCTGCGCCCAATGTCATCTGCCCGCTGTACTGCACCAAAGCCGGATCCTGCTCTGCTGACTGAGCGGACTTCACACCATCCCTCCTGCCCAGACAGACTGTTACGATAGATGGAGCTCAAAGTCATGGACTGAATGAACTCAACACACATTTGATAGAGATGGCCCATAGATCGCGGGAATGATATCTATACGTATATATTAAAAGACAGGAAAGGTGATGGTGATTAATTGGAAATGTATTGGAAAGTGTGGTATCTGGGCATAACGTAAATGGTATAGAATAAGGGGTGGATATTGTCCTGGTTTCGGCTGGGACAGAGTTAACTTTCTTTTTAGTAGGTGGTACAGTGCTGTGTTTTGGATTTAGTGTGAGAATGATGTTGATAACACTCTGATGTTTTAGCTGTTGCTAAGTAGCGCTTATCTTAAGCCAAGGACTTTTCAGCTTCCTGTGCTCTGCCAGCAAGCAGGTGGGCAAGGAGCTGGGAGGGAGCAGAGCCGGGGCAGCTGACCTGAACTAGCCAAAGAGGTATTCCATACCATGGAACGTCATGCCCAGTATATAAACGGGGGAGCTGGCCGGGAGGCGCGGATCGCGGTTCGGGAACTAACTGAGCATCGGTCAGCGGGTGGTGAGCAATTGCATTGTGCATCACTGGTTTTTTTTTCTTCCCCCCCCTTCTTTTGTTGCATTCCTTTTCATTACTATTATTATTATATTTCATTATTACTATTGTTAGTATTATATTTTACTTCAGTTATTAAACTGTTCTTATCTCAACCCACGAGTTTTACCTATTTTTTCCTTTGCTTTCCTCCTCCTCACCCCACTGGGAGGGGGAGGGGGAAGCGGCTGCGTGGTGCTTAGTTGCTGACTGGGGTTAAACCACGACACTAGGCCAGCATGGACACACTGCCCCAGGGAAAGGCTCTCTGGGGATGGGGAATTCCCTGGAGAAGAAGAAAGAAGCAACTCTGTGCTTATGGGGGGAAGAAATTACAAAGAGAAACTTCTTTCTGCATGCAGCAGCTTGGGACAGGCTGTTCTGTTGCAGGGGCAGCAGGAGGAGCCTGAGGAGCACCTGGGCCAGGAGTCTTGTGCTGCAGAGACATTTCCTCTTTGCCTTGCTTTTTTTTCGTTCACATACTTCCCAAGTATCTGGTTGCTGCTTTGAGCTTCAGGAAATTAGAAACTTGCCCCATCTTTCACAAGTCAGATGAACTCCTTAATCAGCTCCTTCATTCTGTTTATAGCTATCCCTTCCTATCTCTCTGTCGAAAACAGTTCTTGTACAGCTAGCGCTGTCAGCCATCTCCACCACAGGATGTCCTACACTGTCCCACGCTTGCTCCTCTTTCCCTGCAGGCTGTCAACACACTATCCTAACTTCCCCACCTTGCTCTCACCCTTGCATGTTCCTACCTGTACTGATGCCTTTGAAACACAAAGCCATTGGCTCATCACAGGAACCCCCCCCTTACTGCCCTCGGTGACCTGTTGCACCATGGCACTCCCCTTCAAGTGACATCTCATTTTTCCTCATGCCCAGTCTCAGACGCTCAAATTTTCCCTTTCTCATGCTCTTTCCTCTACACAGGAATCCATTTCACAACTCATGTGATTCAGCCCCTTAAGTCCATCTTGGCAGACGTCCTCTCAACCTTCTCCAGTTCCTCCCCACTCCTGCACAACATGGAGCCCCACACCAGGACACATTATTCCAGATGTGGCCACACCACTGATGAGTCAAGGGGAGAGGTAACTCCCCTGGTCTGAGTGGCCACACTCCTCCTAATTAAGGACTGTATGCAGCTGGCCTTATTCATGGTCAACATGCTCTACTGGCTCCTATAGCATCCCTTGTAGCAACTATGGCCTTCTCCTCAGGGTCACTCCTCAGCCGGTCACCTCCAAGCTTGCCCTGATACACGGAGCTATTCTGCCCTGATGCAGGACTGGCCACTTCTCCTTGTAAAACCTGGTGAGGTTTCTGTTGGCCAAATCCCAGAGTTTCTCAAGGTCCCCATGAACGGAAGCTTCATTGTGTCAGCTCTTAATGTGTGTCTGTAGGTGTCTCACCCTGTCCTGTGGTGCCTCTAACAAGATGTTGGATAATAGGAGGTACTAGCTTAATGGATTTGCTGACCAAAGTCAGAATTCCCAATGCAGCCATCCCAGAAACACCAACAGAGGGCACGAGGCAAGCAAAGCCAGGGCCAGTGGGTAAAGGGAAACCAGAGGTGGGTTTCTTGTGTGAGAGGGTTTGAGGATGACCAAAGGGAAGAACTTGGGAGGGGGGAAACAGGGAAGAAGACAGTCAGAGGTGAAGCAAGGGGTACAGGCAGGGCTGTTTGTGGTCACCTTTCAAGTAGCCCTCAATCTGAGCAGGGAAATCAGTATGCCTGGGCACACCTCTGATGTGCCTGTACAGGAATGCACACAGCTTGGGGAGCAAACACTCTCACTTAGATTTCAGAGACATGGTCAGATAGCTCACATCACTGGAGTGTGGCCATGGATGGAAGCTGTCTCTTTAGGAAGGATGGGGAAGGTCAGAGAGGAGGGAAAGTTGCGAGCAGCAGGAAAGCATGGAGCTCTGCTTAGTGACAGGTGATGAGCCAGATGAGAGCTGATGGGTCAGGATTAGTGGGCAGACCAATGTGGGTGATGTTGTACTTGGTATCTGCTATGGACCAACCATATTAGGAAGAAGCAACAGATGAGGCCTTCTTCAGACAAGCAGAAGCAGCTTCTCATTCGCAGGCCCTGGTCCTCATGGGGGACCTTCCCCAGCTGGGCATCTGCCTGACAGGCAGCACAGCAGGGTACAAGACACTCAGGAGGTTTCTGGAGGGCACCAAGAACCTCCTGAGCATTCAGAGAGGGTGCTGGGAAAGCCAAAGCCCATCTTGCGTTCCATCGGGTAATTCAATCTGGATGTGAATGGCATCAAGAGAGGATTCAACAACTATGCCAGCAGTAAAAGGAAGGCTTGGGAAAATGTAGGCCTGCTGCTAGATGGGGCAGGGACCCTGGTGACAGAGAGCACAGAAAGGGCCAAGGTCCTCCACACCTTCTTCCTCTCTGAGTTTACAGGTAAGACCAACCTTCAGGAATCCCAGGCCTCCAAGACCAGAGGCAAGGAGCAAGGAAGATTTACCCTTGGTGCAGGAGTCTCAGGAACTTAGGGAACATCTAAACAAACTGCACGTGCATAAGTCCTTGGGACCTGAGGGGATGCACTCATGAGTGCTGAGGAAGCCAGCTGATGTCATTGTAAGGCCACTTGAAATCCTGTTTGAAAGGTCAGGGTGATTTGGTGACGTTCCTGAGGACTGGAAGACAGCAAATGGAAATCCTCTCTTGAAGCAGGGCAAGAAGGAGGATGCGGGGAGCTGTCAGCCTGTCTCCCATTATACCCCTATAGACAAGCTGAGCAAGTATGGACTAGATAAGTGGAAAATAAGATGAATTCAAAACTGACTGAATGGCTGGTCCCAGAAGGTTTTGTCCAGTGGCACAAAGTCCACCTGGAGGATAGTCACCAGTGGTGTAACCCAAGGGTTGATACTGGGTCCCATTCTATTCAACCTTTCATGACAGTCCTGGATGATGGGACTGAGGGCATCCTGAGCAAGTTTGTGGATGATAGAAAACTGGGAGGTGTGCTGGTCTTGGACGGGATAGAGTTCGTTTTCTTCATAGTAGCTAGTATGGGGCTATGTTTTGGATTTGTGCAGAAAACAGTGTTGCTAACACAGGGATGTTTTAGTCACTGCTGACAAGTGCTTACACAGAGTCAAGGCCTTTTCTGCCTCTCACACCACCCCACCAGCGAGTAGGCTGGGCATGCAGAAGAAGTTGGGAGGGGACACAGCTGGGACAGCTGAGCCCAACTGACCAAAGGGATATGCCATACCCTATGACATCATGCTCAGCATAGAAAGCTGAGGGAAGAAGAAGGAAGGGGGGGACATTTGGAGTGATGGCATTTGTCTTCCCAAGTAACCGTTACACATGATAGAGCCCTGCTTTCCTGGAGATGGCTGAACACCTGCCTGCCAATGGGAAGTAGTGAATTAATTCCTTGTTTTGCTTTGCTTGCGTGCACGGCTTTTCCTTTACCTGTTAAACTGTCTTTATCTCAGCCCACGAGTTTTCTCACTTTTACTCTTCCAATTCTCTCCCCCATCCCAACGGGGGGGGAGTGAGCGAGCGGCTGTGTGGTGCTTAGTTGCTGACTGGAGTTAAACCACAACAGGAGGAGTGGCTGACACACCAGCTGGTTGCCCTGCTGCTCTGAAGGACCTGGGCAGGCTGGTGAACTGGGCAGAGAGGAACCTCATGAAGTTCAAGCAAGGGAAACACAAAGTCCAGCCCCTGGGCAGGAAGAACCCCACGGACCAGTACAGGCTGGGGGCTGACTGGCTGGAAAGCAGGTTTGGAGAGAAGGACCAGGGGGCCCTGGAGGGCAACAAGCTGCCCATGAGCCAGCAGTGTGGCTGTGTGGCAAAGCAGGCCTACAGCCCCCTGGGCTCCATTCAGGAGCGGTTTGCCAGCAGGTCGAGAGAGGTGATCCTTCCCCTCTAGTCAGCACTGGGGAAGCCCCATCTGGAGTGCTGTGTCCAGTGCTGGGCTGCCCACTACAAGAGAGACATGGCCTTACTGCAGCGAGTCCAGCAAAGGGCCACAAAGATTCTGAAGTCACACAAGCATCCTTCAGGAGGAGAGCCTGAGAGAGCTGGGACTTTTTAGCCTGCAGAAGGGAAGGCTCATCACACATCTTATCAATGTGTATCAATACCTGATGGGAGGGAATGAAGAAGAGGGAGCCACAATCTTCTCCCTGCTGCACAGTGACAGACAATGGGTAGAAACTGAAGCACAGGAACTTCCATCTCAATACAATAAAACACTTCTCTACTGGGAGGGTGGTTGATCACCAGAACAGGTTGCCCAGAGAGGTTGTGGAGTCTCCATCCATGGAAATATTCAAAACCCAGCTGGATCCTGTACTGGGAAACCCACTCTAGCTGATCCTGCTTGAGCAGTGGGGACTCGACTAGGCGATCTCCAGACGTACCACCAAGAACGGTCAGAAGGGACCCATGGAGGTGTCTAGTGCTACTTATCTGCTCTGAGCAGGGAGAACATGTCAGCTAGAATGCATTGGTCAGTGCTTTCTCCACTTGAGTTTTGAAAACCTCTGGGCCCTGCAGCCAGTACTAATCAACTATCAAGGTGATATTTTTTTCCCGTTAAACCTCATTTGAAATTTCCCTTCCTGCTTCTTGTCCTCATTGTCCCTTGATGTGGCCTCACCAGGATCCCCTGTGAATGCAGCCAGCATGTGGTGGCCAGCTCCAAGAAGAGACGCTCACTGGGGGTCCCTGCAGAGGCTCAGCAAAGGCCATGTTGAGATGCCAAGCACCTAACATCGAAGAACTATGGCGGTACCTGTGGGCTGACAACGCAGCAGAGTTGCACGCAGAAGGGGTGAGCAGAGAAGAGTGCATTCAGGGGTGGGGAAACATCCTCCTGCCACACTTCCCACAACAGACCTCAGTGCCCCATTCCCCTGTGGCCGTCTGGCTTTGACTGCTCACCCAGCACCCGACCCCTTCCCTGCCTTGGCCATGGCCCATGCGAGGCTTTGCAGACAGCCCTGCTCTGGGGTCTGCCAGGCTCTGGGCATGTCTGAGACCATGCAGATCTGGGTGTTCCCCGAGTGCACACACTGAGCCCAGCAAGAGGACGGGGCTGGTCACATTTCAAAGATCAGCCCTCAGCTGGACCATGGTGATGAATGGCCAGGGCTGGAAATGGCTGCTAGGGGGAACTAGGACTGGGGGTGACTTTGGAGTGAGGGACAGTGCATGGGGTGGAGGAGGCTGTGGCAAGGACATATGCTGGGCACAGAGACTGAGGGACAGCAGCAAACTCACAGGGCTGCTGAGTCATGCTTCCTTCAGTGCAGGCCCTGATGCAGGGTCCCAGCCTCCCTTTCGATGCCACCCTTGAGGAGGGCGATGGCACTAAGAGATGGGTAGTTGTGAGCACCAGCCCTTCTTCATCCACTACCCAGGCCTGGTGGAGCACCAGCACAGCGAGGACTTCTGCCTCTGCACCATGAACATGCTTTAGGGCACCCACAGTCTGGGCATTGTCTTGGATTAGGTGAACGCTGCTATTTTTGTCTCTGAGGCAATTTCCCGCCTAGGTCATCTCTGTTCTGAGCTCTCCCTAACCCTCTGCTGATCTACCTGGCTGTTCCTGGCCCCTCTCCATCAACCCTGCAGGGCCCCAAGCTGGCGGTGCTGCTCTGCAGAGCCATTTGGCTGTGGTGCCTGGGGTCACAGGGTGACTCCACACTGGCCTTGCTGCTCAGGGTGGGAAGCAGCTCCAGCTGGATGGGGAGCACTGCTGCTAATTTCCCCAGTGCACTGGGGAGATCCCAGTTTATTACAGGGAGCCTGTGGGGGAGTCAGCTCCGCCCCAGTGTTAGACACACTCTTACACAGGCTCCAGGTGAGACAGAGCAGGTTCATGCCTCTGGACAAGTGAGACAAATCCAAACATTTGTCTGCGAACATGATCACCACAAGTAACAATAATGATAAAGTTAATGTTAATGAGACTGGTAACAATAATGATAATACATCAAAGCACCCATTTGGGATGGGATATCCTGGGAGTCGTTTGTGGAGAGGGATGGGGAGTTTATCACTATTGCAAAACCTTTCATGTAAGCCCTTTCCTAACTGCATCCTTGAGCTCCTGGTTCCTCATGCTGTAGATGAGGGGGTTCACTGCTGGAAGCACCACCGAGTACAGCACTGCCAGCACCAGATCCAGGGATGGGCAGGAGATGGAGGGGACTTCAGGTGCTGAGAAACAGGGAGACCACGGCCAGGTGAGGAGGCACGTGGAAAAGGCTTTGTGCCGTCCCTGCTCCGAGGGGATCCTCAGCACAGTAGTGCAGATTTTCACACGAGACCCAGGAGGGTCCCGTAGTGGGTTTTTTGAGAAGGGTTGTGCCGTCTTGAAGCGCACGGAGTCGGGGAAAGTTCTTAGCTCAGGCACAAACACTGAAGCTCTGACACCACAGGGACCCGTTATCTGACCACGGCGCAAAAGAAGCATTTTTACCTCAGCACATGCCTTCCTTGTGCTTATTTGGTTCATTGCCCTGGAACACGCCAGGAGCACAGGCACCACCGGTACTGCAGGTAAGACGTGAGCAATGCCCTGCCCACCCGCTGCCAGCTGCCTGAGGGGCCATTTGCCCCGGAAGTCACTCCCCTCTACTGGTCACGTGCCATGTGGGGATTGCCTGGAAGGAGCGGCCACCCCTTCTGCTTTACCCGGAAGTACCTCTGACCCAGAAGGCCCTTCCCCTCCATACCCGGGGGCTGCCATTTTGGTTTGGCTGCCATTTGGGGGGCTGCCATTATATGAACAGGGGCTGCCATTTTATGGGAGTGGGCTGCCATGTTCTTAAACATCATACTGCTCTGTGATTGGCTGACGGCCATTGCTTGCCAGTGTCAAACCCAGGTGTTCTCAGGAAGACCTGTGACTGGCTGGCAAAAGGAGCCTCCCCACCCCGTGCACCCAGAAGCACATCAGCAAAGGAAGCCCCCCGTCGTTACATACAGGGAGGCCCCCAGTTCAGACAGCCTCATTCCCCACGTTTTCATGCTGCATTGTGGTTGGGTGGCAGCCATTTTTTGACACCATCATACCCACATGTTCTCATGCAGCCCTGTGACTGGCTGCCTGCCTGCTTTGGACAAGGAAGTGCTGAGATATAAAAATATATACCTGTATTACAATATATACATTTTTAGAAATATATGTGTGAGTGTACAAATATGTATAAATATACTTTTATTTATTTATCAATATATACGGTATTTTAAATATATATACGCCTCTATACACGTATGCACATGTATACATTTATATATATTTTTTTTTTTATTTATATAAAAACATTTATAAAGCCAGAAAAATTAAATATATATAGCCATTATCACATAGGTATAAAATGGAGAAAGCCTTCTTTAATAAGAGCTAATGAATGAAGAATTAGAGTTTAAATGTGAATAAAAATAAAATTACAAGTGTGGGTCGAAGTCCCCCACTTTATCAGGCTGCAGAACAAGCCCAGACATGTTGTGGGGGGAACTTCAAGGCAGTGGGAACATGCCTGAGGGCTGCGACCCCCTCCCAGGAGGCCACCAAGGGGCCCTCCACACAAATCCTGTTAACAGACAAAGAAGAGCCCAATCCTGGGAAGTGGCCTAGGAGGCCCCAACATCCCAGACCAGCCAGCAGGATGGCCACGCAGGGTTACTGGGGTAGCCTCTGAGCTTTTCTCGGTGCTGCAAGACTCAGGCAATGCTGTCTGCCAACATGGAAAACCAGGACAAAATGCCAACTTCAGAAGAATATGAGCATGGGGACAGTATGGAAAAGACCCAAAGAGGATCTCAAAAAGACCACGTGAACCAGAAGAAACAGCCAGTGAGCCCATGAACTGCAAAGTGGATTTCGAGGTGCCAAACAGAGAGGCAGGGTGGTAGTGGGGAATCCCTTTCCCCATGGGCGTGGGGGATCTCACAGCTACCTGCAAGACCACTGTGCGGTGCAGAGTGGTGCTATATAGATTTCCTTGTCCTTAGGTTGATAACCTGATGGAATGTTTCAAAAAGCTCTGGCTGAGTGAGTGAGGGGAGAAGTCAGGAGTGTGCTGGCACTTGTCCAGGTCCACCTGAGCCACACCAGCCAAAGCCAGTATGCTGTGTGTATGTCATGTGAAAGGATGGGGAAGGGAGTGGGGGTGGTGGATGTAAATGTACATTTGTATTGAATACTGTAGGACCTGAGCAGGATGCAACTGGTGTGGAAGAAGGGGTGGAGATTGTACTGGGTGTGGCTGGGACGGAGTTAATTTTCTTGTTAGCAGCCCTATGGTGCTGTGCTTTGCCTTGGTGGCCAAAACAGTGTTGAGAACACACTGACATTGGAGCTATTGCTGAGCAGTGCTTGCACAGTGTCAAGGCTTTCTCTCTTTCTCACTCTGCCCCCACAGCGAGAAGGCTGGGAGGGGACAAAGCCAGGACAGCTGACCCCAGCGGACCAAAGGGATATTCCACACCGTATGACGTCATGGTCAGCAGTAAAACTGGGGAGGGGGTGTGTGTTCTTTGCTCAGAGACTGGCTTGGCATCAATCTCCTGCTGTGAGTGATTACTTCTCCACTTATTAAACTGTCTTTATCTTGACCCATGAGACTTTTTTTCCTGGCTTTTGCCCTTCCAGTTCCCTCCCCCATCCTGCAGGTGGGGAGTGAGCAAGTGACTGGGTGGGGGCTGCCACATGGGGTCGCCCCACCACACGAGCACAGAGCAAATAGGTTGGTATGTGCTTGTGAGGTCACTGGTGCCTGAGTAGATCATAGGCTGGGAGCTGGCACATGGCTGTGGAAGTATTGTGAGATTGCTGATGCCTGAGTAGCTGATAGGCCAAGAGCATGCACATGGCTTGTGTTGGAGCTTGTGAGGTCACTTGTGCCTTGATATCTCATAGGCGAGCAGATAGCAAGTAGGTGGATATGTGGTGGTCAGGTCACTGGTGCCTGAGTAGCTGATAGGGAGGAGGGAGACACATGGCTTGGGTATGTACTTGTGATGTCACTCTTGACTGAATAGCTGATAGGCCTCGATCAGGAGCATGGCCCTTACAGGTGCCTGTGAGGTCACTGGAGGCAGAGTACCTCAACAGCAAGGACATGGCAAACGGATGTATAGGTTCCTGTGAGGTCACTGGTGCCTGAGTAGCTGATAGGGCAGGAGCAGGCATCTGGTGTTGCACCCATCTGGTAGCTGGGATAGAATTAACTTTCTGTTTACTGAAATAGTGAGCGAGCGACTGTGTGGGTGCTGGCTGGGGTTAAAGCATGACAGGTATGTGTAGGCTGGTGAGAGGTCACTAGTGCCTGAGTAGCTGATAGGCAGGAGCAGGCCCATGGCTTGTGTCTGTGCTTCTGAGGTCACTCATGCCTGAGTAGCTCACAGGCCTGGAGTAGGCCCATGGCATGTGTAGGTGTTTCTTCACTGCTGCCTGAGTAGCTGATATGGCAGGAGCAGGCCCACAGTTTCTGCAGGTGGTTTTGAGGTGATTGGTGTCTGAATAAAGGATAGGCCAGGAGCAGGCCAATATCAGCTGTAGATGTTATGGCATCACCTGTGGCTGAGTAGCAGATAGGCCAAGAGCATGCACATAGCTGTGTGTGAGCTTGTGATGTCGCTGGTGCCTGAGTAGCTGATAGGGCAGAAGCTGGCACATAGCTTGTGTAGGTGCTTCTGATGTCACCAAGTCAATATTTAGACCACAACCAAACATGGCTTTTTGGAAGAACCATTGTTAGCAGCAGCAGTCCCTACACTGCACACACACGTGTGACAGTGTAACTCATGAGCACGCAGCGATGGCAGTAGGAGTGTGAGGTCACCATCAGTATAACCCGTGAGCACACAGCAGCGGCCGTAGGAGGGTGTGAGGTAACGTCATGGATGACACCCCATGGCTGTGGGGCTCATTGCAGAGCAGCCGTGTGCCCCATCAGAAGGGCATGATGTGGGACGGGAGCTGCCTAACCCTGTGTCTGCGAGGCCGAAGGAGCAGCCCCTGCAGCCCTGGCTGGAGCAGTCGGGGTGGGGGTGGCTCAGGGGCACCGCAGGGATGTGCCTGGGCACGGTGCCAGAAGGAAACCACAGGCTTCCTGCCCGGGCGCTGTGGGGGGAGCACGGAGAGTGCTGCGAGGCCACGTGGGCTGTGGTTTGTGCACCTGCAGGCTGCAGCTCCCGAGCCACCCGTGGGGAATAACGGCCCCTCAGTGACATGTCAAGAGGCAGGGATACATCTGAGCCTCTGGGCTGCGTGTCTGCTGCCAGGGCAGGGACATGTCCCAGCTCCAGCTCATTTCAAGGGACCTTCCATGGGGCTCTCCAGGGAGGAACGGCTGAGCCAGTACTCCTGGGACGGGGCTCTGGCCTGAGCTAGGGCCCTTTCCCAGCTACTAATCCCAGCACAGCAGGATCTGAAGCGGAGGCAGGGGCTATTTCCTTCCCTTCCTGACACAGCTCCTGGTGCAGTCCCAGCCCTGTGGTTCCATGGCACGGGGACAGCTGGACACTCGCACCTTGGGATGTTGGATGTGCCCGGTATAGGAGATGCTCAGTGCTCCTGGTCCACACAGCAGGGTTCAAGGCATGAAAAATCCATTTTCCCCCACTACAGCCGGCCCTGTCCTGTGACGCACCACCACCACAGTGACGTGACACCTGCAGTGGAGCCATCCCTCATATATGGTCATCGAATGGCGCTGGAGCAGTTCATTGGAGGGCTGGGCTGTGTCGGAGGGGAGATAGCTCCCGATAATGTCTAAAAAGGTGCTGCTGCTTTGATTGGCTCCTCCTGTAGCTGGGCTGGCATCTGCAGAGATATATTGCCCTCTCGTCATCATTGTCCCATGAGTCGCGAGGAACTCTGGCAGGGAGTGTGGCGCAGCAGGGATGTGCTGGCAGGGCAGGAGGCTCAGGATGGGCCGAGAGGGAGTCCTGTCCCCTCAGATGCTGTGGCTGCTGCTCTGGGTACAGCTGTGCAGGGGTAAGTGCTGACTGCCTTGTCCCACAGCCCAGGGCCAGGGGCTACCAGGGTGGTCATCAGGATCCGCCTGGGAATGGGGTTTCTTTGCAGGTGCTACTGAGACGAGGGGCAGAAGGGGCTCAAGTCCATGGAGCCTGTGCCTTTCCCTGTGCCCATGTGGGTGGGAGAGAGTATCTCCTTTTCCAGGGCTCCAGTGCTTAGGGCAGCCTGTCCCTGGCTGCATTCACAGACACCCTCTCGTGGGGTACCCCCTGTTGCCCAGCACTGTGCCTCTGGAGCCAGTGGTGGCCTAGCTGGTGGTGGCAGCCCCAGAGATCCCCAGAGCACTGCAACCTCTGGGGTAGCCTGAGGGTTTGTGTGCTGCTCACTGCCCCCTTAATCCAGGGGAGCCCTGACCCTATGAAGGCAGTGTGTACCCCACAGAGAGAAGCGGGACATCTACAGTAGAGACACATCCTTTGTGGAGGGCCTGGCCCAGTGCAGGGACTGGACTGACACCAGGGATGAGGAGAGGAGATGGGTTGGGGGATCCTCAGATTTGTCTCAGTGCTCCTGGGAACTCAAAAAGCCATGGGGTGGGTTTGGATGGTGGTGGGGCAGGTGGTTTGCATGGGAAGCTGCAGGCCTGGGTAACACAGGGCTGTTGAGGGGTGCTGGGCTGGGGAGGAGCGGGTGCCCAGTGCAGGGCTGGGCAGGGTGCAGGTGGGTATGGGTGGGGCAGGTAGCCATTGGTGTGGGAAGAGGTGCCTTGTGCAGTGGGATAGTAGGGGACCCAGCAGAGCTAGAACTGGACACCCCCAGCCTTTTGCAGGCCGTGGGGATAGAAGGGACCTCCACACTGCACTGGGGACAGCCTGGAGGGGAGAGGGCTCCCACCCCAGTACCTCTGACTCGACCCAGGAAGGGGTTTCCCCCAGACCTGCAGTGCTGGGGCTTGGCACCTCTCTGACCCACCCCATGTTGGTGTTCAAGAGGTGCTGCGGAGGTGAGGCTGGCGAATGGCAGCAGTCACTGTGCTGGGAGAGTGGAGGTGAAACACAGGGGCCAGTGGGGCACTGTGTGTGATGACTACTGGAGCATGGACGACGCAGCAGTGGTTTGTAAGCAGCTGGACTGTGGGTCTGCTGTTGGAAGCTCCTCAGTACGGACACTTTGGGCCAGGATCTGGCCCCATTTGGATGGATGATGTTGGCTGTAATGGCACCGAGTCTGCCCTGTCTGACTGCAAAACACGCAGGATGGGGTGAAACATGACTGTGGTCATGGTGCGGATGCTGGAGTGATGTGTTCAGGTAAAGGGTCAGCGTGTTGCATAGCTTTGGGGTTGGGACGGGGGGGAAGGGACCTGGGTGTGCCCTCAGGGAGCAACAAGCAGTTGCTGGAGCAGGGCCAGTGTGGCCAAGCGCACTGCGAGGCTGGGACTGTCATTGCTGATGTTACGGCCCCCAGGGAAAGCCCAGAGGGAGCCTACCCCAGGGTGAACTAACCTTGCCACAGTGTCTTAGTCCTCCTCAGTCAGTATCTTGGGCTGCAGATGAATCCTCCGTCCCTGCCCCGGGGTGTCCACTCATCTCCACCCATTCTGCAGTTCCCAGCCAACAATGCTGAGGGTCCCTGTGCTGGAGAAAGCAGGGGGACTCACTTGGCACTCCACACCTTGGGAGGAACAGCATCAGATGACTGGTCCTCCTGGGTCATGTCCTCTTCACAGGCATGAGTACCTCAAGTGAATCAGAAGGGCTTTTCAGAGAGGATGAGTGCTGGGCCCTGAGGAGAGAAGCAGGGTGGCACACAGACGTTTGCTGCCTGTCCCCAGGGCTCGGCTTTGTGGTCCAGCACTGCAAGGCTTAGGAACTTTGCAGCTGCTTGGCTGTGGCTGCTCCCTCCCGCATCACCGCATGCACAGGCTGGCACTGGCAAATCCCTGGGGCTTTGACAGCCCTGTAGGGACACGGCTCCATGAAGCTAGCACTGACCACCTGCCCAACCTCTCCTGCCTGCCTATCGATCCCCACACTGCTCAGGACACGGGACTTTGGCAGCACTTCCTGACTCTCATCTGTGCCTGCTGTTACCCTCTGAGTCAGTGTGAGGCAGGGGGCATGCAAGTCTCTGGGCCCTTTGTCCGGCCATTGGCTTGGGACCTGTGCATCTCTGGGCAGAGCACTGTGTCCCTGGCTGAGGACATCCCCTCCAAAGAGGTATCGGAGGGTCTGGACAGGCACCAGCCATCAAATACCATGCACCATTTCTGTGCTCTGTGACATCTCCCACCTAAAAGGAACCTCCCAATGCCTCAGGAACAGCCCTGGGATTAGGCTGCTCTACTGGCTGCCTCAGGGTGATAGTCCTGCCTGGCCTGAAGCTCTGCAGGGCTGAGCAGGCTGCAGCAGTCAGTATCATCTGGGCCACTTCTCCTGGACCCAACTACTCCACCACTGCGGTGCTGGGGGAACCATGCCAGGCAGCACAGGGACCTTGTGTGGGAGCAGTTTGTCTGAGCAGTACCTGTGGCTGTGAGTCTGCAACAGACACATACCCTCGAGTGCTGTGATGGTGTAGAGAAGGTGTGCAGGAGGGCCTGATGTGTTTGTGTCACCAACACTCCCCCAACAGCTTCCTCTGGATGTGCAAATGGGCAGTTTGGTCACAGCTTGCTTGGAGGTGATGCAGGATGTGGTCTTGGTAGCTGCCAGAGGGCTCTGGGAAACTGCCAGTGTTTTGGTTTTTTTCCAGGATTTGTCGTCTGGTGGAAGGAAGAGCCGCTGCTCAGACGTGTGGAGATCCATGATGGGGACCAGTGGAAAACTGTCTGTGCTTCACACTTTGGTGCCAAAGCTGCTGATGTGGTCTGCAGGGAGTTGCAGTGCGCAGAGCCCTGCTGTCGCTGAGGCAGCTCACTTTGGAGAAGGGGTCAGTGCCATGTGGATGAGAGCTGCAGTGTGTGGGGAATGAATCCCTCCTCATCTCCTGCCTCAGAGGTCCTCCAGGGAGCAGCCCTGCACCCACGTGAACAGCGCTGTTGTAACCTGCACACGTAAGACTCAGGGAGTGGTTGAACACTGGGCCGTGAGCTTTAGCCTGAGGGGAGGCAGGTTGTGTCTGTGGAGACAAGGGAAGTGGGGTGTCTGTTCCCACAGGCTGGCAGAGAGGTGACCTTCCTGGGGGATCCTAGACAAGGGCAGGGCAGGGCTGGGCTGATGGCCAGGGCCAAGGAGGGGGCATGGGTTGGGAGGGCTCACTGGGAATCATTGTGTTGTTCCGCAGGGGACACAGCAAGACCTGAAGGCAGAGGATAAGCTGGGAGGAGCCCGGGCAGGCTGTGGTCCAGGGCAGCTGGGGGCCGCTGGGAGGGGAGAAGCAGCAGTGTGTGCTTGGGGGAGCCCTGGGGGGGGCAGGTCTCTTCTCAGGGTGCTGGGTGGGGAGGAGCAGGTGCCCTAGGTGGGCATGGGCCAGGGGCAGGTGGCAGCTGGCCGTTGGGGTAGAAGGAGGTGCCAAAGGCTGTGGGGCCACAAATGACCCAGCAGGGCCACAACTGCACACCCCCAGCCTTGCACAGCCCGTGGGGATAGAAGGGAGCCCTGCACTGCCCCGGGGACAGCCTGGAGGGGAGTGGGCTCCCACCCTGGCACCTCTGACTCCACCGGGCAGGGGTTCCCCCAGACCCCCAGGGCTGGGGCTCGGCACTGTTCTGACTGTCCTTTGTCAGTGTTTGAAGGTGCTGTGGAGGTGAGGCTGGCGGATGGTGGCAAACGCTGTGCTGGGAGAGTGGAGGTGAAACAAGAGGCCAGTGGGGACTGTGTGTGGTACTACTGGGACATGGACGATGCGCAGTGGTTTGTAAGCAGCTGGACTGTGGGTCTGCTGTTGAAGCTCACCAGTACGCACACTTTGGGCCAGGATCTGGCCCCATTTGGATGGATGATGTTGGCTGTAATGGCACCGAGTC
>NC_059496.1:372932-418849 GCF_018139145.2 Gymnogyps californianus
GTGGCTGTGCAGCTGTTAGGGCAGGAGCATGCAGGTGGGTTGTGCAGGTTGTTGTGATGTGCTAGGTGGGTGAGTAGGTGCTAAGGCAGGAGCAGGCCTTGGGTTGTGCAGCTGCTTGGGCTGTGCCTTGGAGCTGAGCAGGTGTTAGGGCAGGAGCAGGCCCCTGGCTGTGCAGCTGGTAGTGATGTGGTGTTGCAAGTCATTGCTAGGGCAGGAGGCAGTCCCTGGTTTTGCAGCGGCATATGTTGTGAGTGGTGGAGCAGTAGGTGATAGGGCAGGAGTGCGCAGGTGGCTTGTGCAGGTGCTTGAGAGGTCAGTGTTGGCTGTGTAGCAGTTAGGGCAGGAAGCTGGAGGTGGCTTGTGGAGGTGTTTGTGATGTCCCTGGTGGGTGAGTAGGTGATAGGGCAGGAGCAGGGCCGTGGCTTGTGCAGGTGCTGCGATGTCAGTGCTGAGTGCTGAGGTGGTTGGGCAGAAGCAGGCCCCTGGCTTGCAAAGGTGCTTTTGAGGTGAGTGTTTTGTGAGGATGTGAGTGGGACTGAAAGGAGAGGTGGCTTGTGAGGTGCTTGTGTTGTGGTATGTCCGTGGAGATGTGCTAGGGCAGGGCCAGCCTGTGGCTGTGGCAGTGCTTGTGAAGTGCTAGGTGCGGTGAGTAAGTGGTAGGGCAGGAGGTGGCTTGGGCTGAAGGAGGTGCTTGTGGTGTCCCATGATGCAAGAGATGGTAGTTTAGGAGCAGGCCCTGCCCTGTGCAGCTGCTTGTGTTGTCATTGGTGCAGAGTAGTGGGATAGGGCAAGAGGTTGCAGCTGGGTTGTGCAGGTGCTTGTGATGTGAGGTGGTTGAGTAGGTGTCAGGCCAGGGGCCAGCCTCTGGCTTGTGCAGCTGTTTGTGAGGTTTTGCCAAAAGGCATTGGTTCACTCATCCCCATCTGTGTCTGCTGCTATGAGACCCCCCTCCACATTGCAGAGCAACTCCCATGTGCCTTGTCCAGCCTTTTACTGCAGACACAGTGAGTGAAGCTCTTCATTTTGCTCTTCATGTTGCTTGCAGCCCCCATCAGCCAGGTTGATGAGCTTTCGCTTTCCTGAAAACATGCCTGTATACTGAGGTCATATTTCTTAATTTCTCCTTCATAGCCTGTCCTTGCTTCCACATCCTGATCGTTGTGTTGTGCCTCCCATCTGTGACCCATCCCTGCACCAGTGCAGCCCCACTGCCCAACACATGCCCCCATGCTCCCCCTCATCAGACACTGCACAGTGTCTGTCCCCTTGGAGAAGTCAGTCTCTAATCCAACAGAGCTGTGTTTGTGCAAAGTGTTTTCATTGCAGTATCCAGCTCTTCTGTACTTAAGTGCTCTGTCAGGATGGCTGCTTAGTGTGCACTTCTAGTGACCTTCACTTTAATTGTCTTAATTGCTTGCAGATCGTTTGGATGATTCCAGTAGTGCCTGCTAGCTCTGATTAAAACAGGTTTCTTTCCACAAGTATTAAGTTTCTTCATCTCACTTCTTTGCATAAGTAAAATAAATATTTAGATGCATGCTGAGGTATCCTGAAGCATGGATGGATGGATTGAAGAGCTGAGGTAGCTCAGTTCTTACTGCCTTGGGGACTTGGGGCCAGTTGTTGCTCTCTCCAGGTCCCTGACTTGTGATACTGGGCTCCAGCACTTGCCAGCATGGGTAAACCTGAAGAAGGGTGCTCGTTCCAGCTGGGCCGCAGGGCACCAGCAGGAATCCTTGCCTCAAAGAGCAATTGCTCGCTGGGCCCACGAGTGCTTGCTGTCTGATGAGAGTCAGGGATGTGTCCACTCCGCTACCCAGGTGGGGAAATGGAGGAACAGAGAAGGGCCAGGACCTACCTTGTGTCACGCAGAGGTGCAGTGGCAGGGCTTGAGTGCATCCCCCTCTTCCTGGGGGTTTGGCTGCCTGGTTCAGGGTCGACTTAGTATGGTGCAGCATTGGGCTTTGAAAGAGCTGTTGGAGGAGGTGCTGCTAAGCAGCTCGGTGGGGACTCCCCCTGCCTTTGACTGGATTTGGCTTTTAAGCTGCAGGTCTCACCGGGTCTGTCCTACCAGCCTTACTAGGATATGTGGACTGCATCCCTTGTTGTGAGGCCACCGCCTCTGCCTGTGTAGTTACCTCGCTCGGCTCTGGCTCCCCTTCCTCATGGAGCAGCCACCCTTGCTGCTCCTGACACCGAGGAGGGTTTGGGAGAGAGCCAGCCTTCCTCACTCCTGCTTTAGCAGCAAGGCAAATCCTCTAGCAGCAAAGAGAGAACCCAGGAGTCCTGGATCCCAGTGCTTTTATCTGTGCACCTTACCTCATCCCATGAAACAGCCTGTGCCTTCACATCACAGGGTCAGCCCCAGCGGAGCATACTGGGTGGGCAATCCTGGTGCTCCGAGGGACTGGGCTGAGCAGGCACTGCAGCATAGAGAAGTGCTAACCTGATGATGGTGGAGGTCCTTTCACAGTCAAAGTCTCCCTGGAGGAAGACAAGGGTTCCCAGACACTTAGCTCTAGCAGAGGGGGACAGGAGCAGGATGCTTGGATGGGTCTTGCTGGGAACTGCCTTGCACTGTGTCCTTGCATACGTGGTGGCACGGGGAGAGGCTGAATGTGGTCTGGAGAGTGTAGGCTGCTCTGCAGGTGTTTCTGGAAATCAGATGTCTGTGGCTTTTGCATCAGTTCAGAAAGCAGAGCAGAGCTTCACAGAAGCTGTTGGCTTCTGAGAAGTCTCACAGAATTTCAGAATGGTTGAGGTTGGAAGGGACCTCCGGAGCCATCTGGTCCAACCCCCTTGCTCATGTAGGGACCCTAGAGTGCATAGGACCACGTCCAGATGGCTTTTGAATATGCCCAAGGATGGAGACTCCACAACTTCTCAGGGCACCCTGTGCCAGGGCTCAGTCACCCCCCAGTGAGAAAGTGTTTCCTGATGTTCAAACGTAACCTCCTGTGTTTGAGTTTGTGCCCGTTGCCTCTTGTCCTGTCATTGGGCACCGCTGAGAAGAGCCTGGCTCCATCTTCTTTACACCCTCTCTGTCCTTGGAGATCTCCAACACCCATGTGGACAAGGCCATGATCCTGGCTGGACCCACTTTGAGCTGGAGGTTGGACAAGAGACCTCCCCAGAGCCCTTCCAAACCTTCATTTTCCTGTGAGTTTTATGGTGAAGCCTAAGGACTGTACCTTAAGGGTACCTCCTCAGAGACCAATGAGGGGACCAAGCTACCACTCACCCAACAGCTGCAGCACTGAGTGAAAGAATACAATTATGGGCAATTTTGCCCAGGTTGCCCTTTAGTCAGAGCATACTTCTCTTTATAAGAACTCTTTGATTACTGCAAACACTCCAGTCCAAGGCACTCAACAGGTGGCTATGGCAACCCCTGAGATAAGTGGTCTAAAATAAACCAGGTAAAATAATGGGATAATAATACGGTTTGAGTTCAAATAAACCATTAAGTGTGACTAATGGGTTTACATTTAAAAAACATTTATACATCGTTTTTCTGGGCTACACATTAGTAATGGTTCGAGGCCCATTGTTCATCCCACTGCTGTAGGTGGTCTCCAAAGAATACTGTTAATAGATGCCTCCTGCATTTGTTAACCCAGCACTCAGCAGGAGCAAAAAGTCTTGTAGCTCCACAAAATAGAACTGTTAAAGGGAGAAGAGAGAGGGAGGGCTCAGGGAGCAAGATTACCCCTGCAGAGAGAGCTACAGCCCCTTCTCAGGCTGACCTAATTTAATGTGAGTCTCTCTCAATATTTAATTTTTTTTTCCCCAAACCATCTCTATTGGTCCCAAATCAAAACTAGCAATTAGCAGCTGGCTGATAAGTGCTGTGCATGCTCAGGATGGGATAGTCATTACCCAAGCAAAGCTTGTGATTTAAATAAATAGTCTAACCTATTTCCTTAACTTGTGGTGAGGAGAAGTGGAGCTGGGATTGTCTGTTCCTGAGGAGCTGGTCTCCTGCGATTACTCCTCCAGCACAACTGCTAGCCCGCTAGCGACGGGGAATTGCAAGAAAGCAAACTGAAATTTGCTGGAGCTACTCATGCTGTTTCTGGTGGGCAGTAAACCTTTAGACATCCTGATTTTCAGAATATAGCCACAAGAAAAATGGGACACCGTGTTCCCTCTTACCCTCCTTTTCTCCATATAGGCTTCCTGTCTTCATCCTGCCCTTGAACAGAGCCTGTCCCTTCTCAGCTTCCTTTGCCTTTTGACTGCGGGTCACACAGAAGCAAATAGACCTGTCCTAACATCAGGGAGGAACTCATCCTTCAGACCTGGCAACTACCCCAAGGATTTTGGGTCATAAATCCTGCAGCAATCCTTGCAGCTTATTTCGTTGGTTCACCCTGAAGCATCTAATACATAAAAGATTATGAGGTTAGTTTTTTTCCAAAGTACTGGCATTATGAAGCAGACATAGTAAACATAGAGTGGGGTAGGTCCCTTTCTTGGGCATCCTCCCTCGTTTCTAGGTCATTACAGAAAACCCAGAAGATCATAAGCAAAGGGGCTTTGTGGAGTTAGCTTTTCTTGTCAACAACAAAACTATATTTGAGTGTATTTACGCTGCTTAGAAAGTGGGTAGCTGTGCCTTGCACCAGCAGTAAAGCATTTACTCTACAGCCCCTGACCATGTCCCCTTTCAATTCAAAAGTATTGTCTTTCTGACTAAGCTGCTCCGGTCTGAAAGAGAAGGAATGACTAGGAAGCAGTGACTGTGAATGTGCTGTTGTATTACCCAGGCACATTAGGTCTAGCCTACAACACCTTTCAGAGCGCAGACAAAAGTTGGCTATTAAGTCGAAAGTTGCCTAGATACTGGCTGTTCCTCAGGAAAAAGTAGTTAAATAAGGAAATCTACCGTAAAAACACTAAAAGAAGAAAGTGGCTTTTGGTTGATAGAAAGATGGAAAAGAAACTCTGCGTGAGTGGAAGTGGATATGTATGGAAAGCAAAACAATAGTCAGATGACAAGAAGAATTGAAGCCAGTGAAATGGTCAGGCAATAGGGCTTCGAGAGGATGGAGGGGAAAGAACTTCATGAGAGGTTGTCACAGGAAGACTAGACAGCAATATATTTCAAAGTCAATCTTCTTTAATGATATCAACATAGAACGGTCCAGTGAACAGAATGTTATGTTGTATTGAGATACAACAGCCAGATTGGACAGGAATATCAGGTCGTAAACACTGCGATAAACACAACTTAGTTACAGGTTCAGGGTGTCAGCTGGGAACTATCACTACACAAAACTATAACCAAATGTAAGCTTAAAATGATGACTCAAAATGCGCACTCACTCACCGTAAGGCGAGGCACTCAACCCCAGGGAGTTTCCTTAGATGGCATCCCGATGGAAGGGGAGAGTCTCTGACTGCAGACCCGCTGCTCGAGGAAGACAGGCTCAAAGGGCTCTTCCGGCGGGCTCCATTTATACCCGAAGTCGGATCGGGGCTCGTGTCATATATGGTCAGCGGTCTGGAAACTTCTCTAGCTGAGGCATTTCATTGGTTGAGGTGTTTCTGGCAGGCTCGGGTGGTTGGGGTACGTGACTTGGGGCACTCTGTCTACGTGACTCCATCACACATGGCTGGCCGCTCGACCCCCAAACCGCGGCTTCTAGTTTTAACTCTTTCTTTCAGCAGTTGAGAAGTTCTGCTCTTTATCGGGTGGTGCACCTGCCACACTCCACCCGTGACCACAGTCACGATCCGACTGGTTTCTTTGGAGTGGTGGTACGTCCCTCTTGCCTCCAAGTTAAAAGGAGCGCAGTTCGGTGAGAATTGATGCTCATCATGAATCATCATTTCTTTGGCTTTTTACATTCTAACAGAACATCTGCTATTTGGGTTAGTTCTAAAAGGAGCATATGTAACAACGGATATGAACCACGTTACATATGTTTAACACAACTTAATACAATACAAATGGCAATTATTATGATTATAACCACTATCAAGGATTCTAAAAGACTGGTTAACCATCCGACAGGGAAAACCCGAATGCACTGGAAATCTTTCCCACCCAGTTGATGTTTAATGCGGCAGCAATTGCCTCTGAGTCCTTTGCTACTTTCTTCATTTTGTCGATTGAGTTCGGAGGGGTATGGATACATTTGGGATATAAACGCAGCAGTCATCTACTCATCAATTTAGCACTCCATACTAAAGGTGTTCCTTTAGCAGCATCAGGTCTACTCCCGCTCGGTGCTGGGCGGTCATTTTGCTGGTGTGTTGTAATTGTTCATTCAAGAGTTCTAAGCTGTCAGATGTAGAATTGGCTCAAATAGACACTTGCATCAGTAGGTCATAATGGCTTGTGGGTTTTGAGGGAGGCAGTCCCCATTCTGAACATGGCCTCCAGACACTATCCAGTGGCGTTTTTGCTCTTTGCCACGTTCCTTCTTTAGCGGTTGTATCTCCCGGGGGCTGCGATCCACACTTAGGGGCTATAGGCCTTTCTCGGTAAATGGGACAAGGAAGGCAGGGCTACTGTGCAGGCCATCCTGGGAACAGTTGGGTGTAGCCGGGAATACAGACAGCCACTGGAGTATGCCGACTCTAGATCGGGAGGGGCGGGCACATCAGATGTTTGGCATATGCCTTGTGTGGGGGCATGAAGAGGACAGTCCACATAAGCATTACATTTTAGGCAGTGGGCCACACATAGCTGGTATTACTACACAGACAGCCCTGTACCAAAGCTTCCTGAATGGGGCGGGGCATGTATCATCACATAATGGCCTTTTACCTATGTTTTTACATTGCATTTCTGTTTGGCAGTCCCAAAGTGTTGTGTTTTTTTTTTTTTACTGGTGGTGCCCATTCCTTTGCGCAATCAGTCAGGTCCCCATGTGCAATTGAGGGGATGTTTTTCCCAGGCTCCCTTGAACCCTAGTTCTTGACAAGCGTTGGGGCAATCGCTACCATTACTTCTCGGGGTGTTTAATACACCAGGTGGTGTTTAACAGTTCAGTATATTGCAGGGAATGATCATCTGTTATCCCATTGGTCATTATGTTCAGTAATTCCCCAGGGAACATTAAGCATGGCATTGTACCATTAAAACCCACCCCGTGGCGTTATTAGGGGGTAGGAAGAGGTAATTACACTTTCCCTTCCATATTGAATTGGCATTTATTGCGCCAGGTGACCAGCTATAGATGGTATGAGTGTGACCTCCATCCTTTCCATCCGTTCCTCAGGCCCGGCTGGAATTATTGCACTGTTGCCATGGGAGTTCAAGGGTTAGTGATACATTAGTGTTTTGCACAAAGATTGGTAGGGGCTCCTCTGCTGACTTAGGGCTGGGCAGACAGGCTGTTATTGAAGTTAAGTAAGTTCACCATACATGCAAATCCCACTATCAGTTGAGCCACCACCTTGCTGTCCAGGTTCTTGTTGTCCATGCCCGCTGTTGTTACTGCCATCAGTGGGAGTGTCCAAATAGTTTGCTTTTCCATAGTCCTGCAAGAGGACACAAATTGCACCTCGGGCCTTGGGACCGGGTCTCAGAAATTAGGAATTATCCATCGAGTACTTATGCGATGGCCTTTCCCTTTCCTATCTAAGGCCTCCCAGGCATGTAAGCCTCTGGGTTTCGCCAGGGTCATGGGTACAGTGCCAACAGAGGGCAGTTTTACCATGACGGGTTGGCCTGTATGTTCTCAATGGGAACTGGCCCTTTTGCTTGTCCGGTTTGGGAGCGTCGCCCGTTAATGGTCCCGTAGGACAAAAATGAGGTAGGTACCATCGTTTGCCTGCCAGCATATCGAATCCCAATATGTTTCCCTTATAAGGGCTCAGAGCCACCTCCACAACTTTCGGTCTCTATCGGGGCGGGTGCACCAGCCACACAGATTAACTAAACACTCTTCCACCCCTCCATCCAAACAGAGGGCAAGTCTCTGAGACCGAGATAGAGATAGGGCAGGTACGTGCAGAGGCAAGAGAGGAAAAAGCTTACTTAAGAATATAACTTTTGGTTCTTAAAACAGTTAGCAGCATACAGTGAAGAGAAAGTGCAATCAGAGAGCAGAACACCTTAGCCAAGCAGCACCTCCTGACCCTGCCCACCTTCCCCTTTAAGCAGGGTGTATGCTGCAGCCAGAGAAACAGTTGCAAAACTGCGGCTTCTGGCAACTTATTCCTGAAATGCACTAGTTTTCTTTTGGAGAACTGGAATACTGGGATGGATTCCCCAGTGCTCAAAACTCAGTAGTGTCCATTTCAACCATGGGCTTAAAAGTATACATCATAGGCTGTAATTTGAAGAACTCGGTCCATAAAAACCATGATTAAACAACAAACAATAGACAAGCCAAAAAGGGGGGCAAAAAAGGAAGAAACCATACACACAGGGAGTCCAATGGCTAACCAATTTCTATCAAAATGTCCATCGCAAGTGAGTGGTGTATCGTGAGAGATCCACTGTTTACATTTCCAATACTACAAACAGTATCCTGATTTTCATAACATGACATGCAGCACCCCCAAATCAGCTGTGCGACAGGGACACCCGTCGGCTGGCTGGGCCTTCTCTCTTTCTCTCTGTGTCTCTCGCCTGCTCCCCGGCCCTTTTCACTCTTCCTCCGCCTCCAGCCTGGAGGCCATCGCTGTTGTGTCCTTCGCTGCCTCCCTCTCCTGACCCGCATCCTTCTCTGTGTTTCTCAGCCTCCGGATTGTTTCCCGCCCTTCTCTTGCTCTCTGTCCTGCGCTCTGTCCCCTGCCTCTCCCTTTCTCTCTCTCAGCCTTTTCCCCTCTGTGCCTCTGTCCTGCTCCCTGTCCCATTTCTCTGTCACTCCGCTCTCCTGCTGCCTTTTCCGTCTATCTGTCCCTCCGTCCCACTCCCTCACCCTGCCCGTGTCGCTCCCTCTGTCTGTCCTTCCTCCTGCCTTCCTCTGCCCTCTCTCTCCCTCTGTCCTGCTGCTCATCACCATATTCCTGGCTGCCCCTGCCCCCTTCCCCTCCATCCCCTTCTCCCTGCCCTGGGCCCGCTCCTCACCAGGGGTTTCCTTTCTCCACTCCCTGACCAGCTCCTGCTTTCTTCCCGCCGTCCCTCTCTCCTGCTCCCATCCCTCTCCTGCCACTCCTCCGCCCCACCCCACCCCTCTCTGCCCTCTGCCCCTCTCTCCTCCTCCTCCTCCCTGCTCCACCAAGGCTCTGGGACTGGGACTGGGGCTGCCCCGGGAGGCGGGTATGGGGCCTGTGGAGGAGTGGGGTCCAGCCGGGGGGACGGTGTCCCCGCAGGGTCAGACAGGAGGAAGGAGTGCCCAGTGGCATGCCAGGTGCTGTAGTCCTGGGGTACGAGGCTGACGGCGGCCATGTTGGTTCCCAGGGCATGCTGGGAGCTGTAGTTTCCAGCACTCGGCTTCCTAGTGGCCATGTTGTTCTCAGGTAAAGTGGAAGGCACAGTCTCTGCTCCAGCCACGGCCCCGTGCCATTCCCTGCCAGCTTTGTGCGGTTCCTTGTGGGGCTCCTGCCGTGCTCCCACAGGGAAGGTGCCAGGACTGAAAACTCTTGCTGGCCCTCACCTTCCCTTGGCAGCCCTTTCACAGCCCCACCAGCGCTGAGGCTCGGGGCTTGCTTAGCAACATAACGCTCCCTCATTCTCTCAGTCTTGCCAGAGCTTCCCATTTCTATCAGCAATCAGTGATCGAGTGTTGTGGAAGGTGGCAAAGCAGAGCTACAGGACCATGCAGACCACACCCGAACGAGACCTAAACAGCATGTGGCAATAATGGCATAAGGCTGTTAGGCTGTAATAGCACAGGAACGTATAGAAATTAGAGAGGCTGTTAATATGTTTTGTAGGGCTTTAAGGACTTTGTTTAGCTGCTTAAAAGTAGTCCTTCATGATAAAGCAGGACTCATAACTTGCTGAATGGTGTTGCTTAACGTTCACCTATAATCTGATGGCAGGAGTAAGAGATTTGCAAAGCCCCAGAGCCAGTTTGCCCCAGGTAAAGGAGACATAGTAACAAGTAGCCTAAAACACAGCAGGAAGAACCAGCCGAGAGACGAGAAAAAGCACCCAATGAGAGAGAAGACGACCCCAGACTCAATCTTACCATTGGGCCAGACTATGGTGTGAGGGGTGGGAATTTAGATTGTAAGGGCATAATTGACCAGGGAATGTGGTGTTCCGGTTCCCTCTCCAGAGACAGCCAGCTTGAGCTGTCTGAATTTGGGCACCACAGATAGAGTAAATTAGGCTTTTATTTTGAAGGCCTTGATTAGAGAGTCTGCTTTGGGAACCTTGGCTGGAGCCTGAGGGAAGAAGAAGCGCCCGAGGGTGAGTGTGTGTGTGTGAGGAGTCGAAAGGGGCACCCGTCGGCTCACTGGAGTCGCCTGCTGCGAAGGGACGCCGGTCCTAGCAGTTAAAGTCTCGGGTGGTGTGTGTGCGACTCCTTGATTGGTGTGTGAATGCTCGGGCAGCGGCTTCCCCTTAACAGTTTGGCACCCCAGATGGGACCCTAGGTCACTCTCGGAACCTCTTGGATCCAAACCTCTGACTGGCAGCACAGGGTGAGTTCACCCGAGGATTTTGGACACAGTAAGCACAGTATCGCTAGAGTGGTGAGTGTTAAATCCCCTAAATCTAAATTCAATATAGGGAAAAGGACAGAATTCAGGGGGGTTCAAGTCCCGCCCGAGGTGCGTAGCCTGATCAGCATAAATCGCACACAAGTTTGTACGCAGTCTGATCAACGGAAGACATCTGATTAAAAGGGGGGTTCGAGTCCTGCCCAGATTAGAGAGCTGTTGAGAGATTTTAAAGGGGGGGTTGAGTCCCCCCGGATTAAATCATGAGTAACGTAACTGGAGTAGAGAGGGAGACGCCCTTAGCAGAGATATTACAAAACTGGGAAAAAATCTGTGGTGCAAATTCACTACTGAAGGAGGACGCAGTAGTTCTATGTCAACAATGGTGGCCATTCATCACCTGCCATGGAGATATTGAAGATCAATGGCCACCACAAGGGAGTTTTGACCAACATCGACTGACCTTTGTGCGAGACCAACTTCAGTACCGGTTCCCGGGACACATGGATTATTGGTATGTGTGGGATGAATGGGTGCGGGAGAGACAACATCCAGGGAGGCAAAAGGGGCTGAGGGAAAAACTAACCTGTAAGGTAACTTTGGCTGTAGGTAAGGCTACAGCCCCGAACGACGACCAGACAAGGCCCTCCCCGACTCCTGCCCCACCTTACAGTCCCTGCACCGACCTCCCCGCAGACCTTCCTGTAGCAAGGGTGGGACTTTGCCCCATGGTTTCAAATGTTTTGACTAATCTGGCCGCTTTACGGCCAGGGGGTGACTATGCATGCCCCACATCGACGGTTTATACTAATCCATCGTGGAACCCAAATGATTTAGCCTTATGGGGTGTACAATGCCAAGATTAAGGGAGGATGCAGAAACACGGGCGCAGTTATTGTCAAATCTCTGCACGGGACACAATCCTAACCGGGGGGACACCCAAATCTTATTCCGAGAATCATTCTGCCCAGATGAAAGAGAGAAGGTATTAACTAAGGATGCAGAATTAGCACGACAGGTGGGAGGAGGGAGAAATCCGTGGCCGACAGTAAATCCGAACGGGAACTATAATATGGCCGGAGACAGAGCCCATTGCCAAACAGCCCTAAGAAATTTAATAGAAGCAATTGGAGCATGTGGAGAACGTAGGGTGATGTTCACAGAAGACGATGTTAAATTTTACCTGGCAGAATTAGCACTTGCTTTAGACCATGTACATAGTGGTGGAATAATATACCGGGACCTAAAACCAGAAAACATCCTTCTTGATGAGGAAGGACATATCAAATTAGCAGATTTTGGCTTAAGTGAGGTGTCAATTGACTGTGAAAAAAAAGCCTTCTCTTTCTGTGCAACAGTGGAATATATGGCGCCAGAAGTCATTAAGAGTGGAGGCCTTACACGGAGCGCAGACTGGTGGTCTTTTGGTGTTGTAATGTTTGAAATGCTCACTGGTACTCTGCCTTTCCAAGGGAAAGACAGAAAAGAACCATGACACTGATTCTCGAGGCCAAACTTGGAATGCCCCAGTTCTTGAGCCCGGAAGCAGAGAGTCTTCTGCGAATAGTCTTCAAAAGAAACCCAGCAAACAGATTAGGAGCAGGCCTAGATGGAGTTGAAGAAATTAAGAGGCATGCATTCTTTTCCAAAATAGATTGGAATAGATTGTACAGGAGAGAAGTTGATCCCCTTTTAAACCTGCAACTGGCAGACCTGAAGATATGTTTTATTCTGACCCTGAGTTTACAGCAAAAACTCCAGAAGATTTGCCTGGTCTCCCACCTAGTGCTAATGCGCATCAACTTGTTCGGGATTTAGTTCTGTAGCTATTGCGTCAAATGACGAAAGCCAGGCAGTGCAGACAGTTGGAGTGCATTCCGTTGTCCAGCAGTTGCACAGGAACAGCATTCAGTTTACTGATAGATACGAAGTGAAGGAAGATATCAGAGTTGGGTCTTACTCTGTCTATAAGAGATGTATTCATAAAGCTTTAAACATGGAATATGCTGTAAAGATTATAGACAAGAGTAAAAGAGATCCAACAGAGGAGATTGAAATCCTACTGCACTATGGCCACCATCCAAATATTATTACCCTAAAAGATGTGCATGATGATGGAAAATACGCATACATAGTAACAGAACTTACAAAAGGAGGGCAACTGCTGGATAAAATTCATAGACAAATTTTTTTCTCGGAACGAGAAGCTAGTGCCGTTCTGTTCACAATAACAAGAACGGTTGAGTACCTCCATGCGCAAGGGGTTGTTCATGGAGAGCTGAAGCCTAGCAATATTCTTTATGTTGATGAATCTGGTAATCCAGAATCCATTCGACTTTGTGAATTTGGCCTTGCAAAACAACTAGGAGTAGAAAATGGTCTTCTGAGGAGTCCATGTTACACAGCAAGTTTTGCTGCACCAGAGGTTTTACAGAGGCAAGGTTACGATGCTGCATGGGACATATGGAGCCTTGGTGTTCTACTTTATACCATGCTTGCTGGCTACCCTCCTTTTGTAACGGGTCCTGATGATACCCCAGAGGAGATTTTGGCCCGAATAGGTAGCGGGAAGTTGTCTCTCAGCGGTGGTTATTGGAATACCGTTTCAGATACAGCTAAGGACCTTCTTTCAAAAATGCTTCATGTTAACCCACATCAAAGACTGACTGCAGCCCAAGTCCTCAGTCACCCCTGGATAGTTCACTGTGACCAGTTGCCTCAATACCAGCTAAACAGGCAGGATGCTCCCCGTGTAGTGAAGGGTGCAAGAGCAGCAGCTTACTCTGCTTTGACTCGTAATCAGTCACCAGTTTTGGGAGCCAGTCGGCCATTCTCCTCTTGCTCAGAGCATTATTTTTTCATAAGGAATGGGTTTTTTAATCCCCTAAAATATTCTTTGTTACAGGTAGAGATGGACAGTTTATGTTAAGCGCTTAGCTTAAACAGTTTCTATTAGGACTATATACTTTGTGCCATCCAACATCTTGTATGTTTTTGTAAATAGTTCACAAGCAGTACAGTTCCATGCTGTTTTCTTTAATGTATACATGCCTTGTTTTACTTAGATATTATTAATCCTTTTGACAATTAAGTCTGATTAAACAGGTCACCTGGATTAGTCAGCATTGTTGGACAGCTCTAAAAGAAGGCTCACCGTTAAACAGCTATTGAATGTAATGCTATGAAGATGTGTTTCTCCTTGCCTGTGCCTTTTCTACATTTCTGTGGTTTGGATGCTGCATGTCATGTTATGAAAATCAGGATACTGTTTATAGTATTGGAAATGTAAACAGTGGATCTCTCACGATACACCACTCACTTGCGATGGACATTTTGATAGAAATTGGTTAGCCATTGGACTTCCTGTGTGTATGGTTTCTTCCTTTTTTGCCCCCCTTTTTGGCTTGTCTATTGTTTGTTGTTTAGTCATGGTTTTTATGGACTGAGTTCTTCAAATTACAGCCTATGATGTATGCTTTTAAGCCCATGGTTGAAATAGACACTACTGAGTTTTGAGCACTGGGGAATCCATCCCAGTATTGCAGTTCTCCAAAAGAAAACTAGTGCATTTCAGGAATAAGTTGCCAGAAGCCGCAGTTTTGCAACGGTTTCTCTGGCTGCAGCATACACCCTGCTTAAAGGGGAGGGTGGGCAGGGTCAGGAGGTGCTGCTTGGCTAAGGTGTTCTGCTCTCTGATTGCACTTTCTCTTCACTGTATGCTGCTAACTGTTTTAAGAACCAAAAGTTATGTTCTTAAGTAAGCTTTTTTCCTCTCTTGCCTCTGCACGTACCTGCCCTATCTCTATCTCGGTCTCAGAGACTTGCCCTCTGTTTTGGATGGAGGGGTGGAAGAGTGTTTAGTTAACCTGTGTGGCTGGTGCGCCCGCCCCGATAGAGACCGAAACTTGTGGAGGTGGCTCTGAGCCTTTATAAGGGAAACATATTGGGATTCGATATGCTGGCAGGCAAACGATGGTACCTACCTCATTTTTGTCCTACGGGACCATTAACGGGCGACGCTCCCAAACCGGACAATCAAAAGGGCCAGTTCCCATTGAGAACATAGAGGCCAACCCGTCATGGTAAAACTGCCCTCTGTTGGCACTGTACCCACGATCCTGGCGAAACCCAGAGGCTTACATGCCTGGGAGGCCTTAGATAGGAAAGGGAAAGGCCATCGCATAAGTACTCGATGGATAATTCCTAATTTCTGAGACCCGGTCCCAAGGCCCGAGGTGCAATTTGTGTCCTCTTGCAGGACTATGGAAAAGCAAACTATTCGGACACTCCCACTGATGGCAGTAACAACAGCGGGCATGGACAACAAGAACCTGGACAGCAAGGTGGTGGCTCAACTGATAGTGGGATTTGCATGTATGGTGAACTTAACTTCAATAACAGCCTGTCTGCCCAGCCCTAAGTCAGTAGAGGAGCCCCTACCAATCTTTGTGCAAACCACTAATATATCACTAACCCTTGAACTCACATGGCAACAGTGCAATAATTCCAGCCGGGCCTGGGGAACGGATGGAAAGGATGGAGGTCACACTCATACCATCTATAGCTGGTCACCTGGCGCAATAAATGGCAATTCAATATGGTGTAATTACCTCTTGCAATTGCCCCAACGCTTGTCAAGAACCAGGGTTCAAGGGAGCCTGGGAAAAACATCCCCTCAATTGCACATGGGGACCTGACTGGATTGCGCAAAGGAATGGGGCACCACCAGTAAAAAAAAAAAAACACAACACTTTGGGACTGCCAAACAGAAATGCACTGTAAAAACATAGATAAAAGGCCATTATTGTGATGATACATGCCCCGCCCCATTCAGGAAGCTTTGGTACAGGGCTGTCTGTGTAGTAATACCAGCTATGTGTGGCCCACTGCCCTAAAATGTAATGCTTATAGGAACTGTCCTCCTCATGCCCCCACACAAGGCATATGCCAAACATCTGATGTGCCCGCCCCTCCCAGTCTAGAGTGGGCGTACCCCAATGGCTGTCTGTATTCCCAGCTACGCCCAACTGTTCCCGGGATGGCCTGCACAGTAGCCGTGCCTTCCCTTTGTACCATTTACTGAGAAGGGCCTATAGCCCCTAAGTGGTGGGATCGCAGCCCCGGGAGATACAACCGCTAAAGAAGGGAACGTGGCAAAGAGGAAAAACGCCACTGGGATAGTGGCTGGAGGCCATGTTCGGAATGGGGACTGCCTCCCTCAAAAACCCACAAGCCATTTATGACCTATTGATGCAAGTGTCTATTTGAGCCTATTCTACATCTGACAGCTTAGAACTCTTGAATGAACAATTACAACACACCAGCAAAATGACCGCCCAGCACCGAGCGGGAGTAGACCTGATGCTGCTACAGGAACACCTTTAGTATGGAGTGCTAAACTGATGAGTAGATGACTGCTGCGTTTATATCCCAAATGTATCCATACCCCTCCGAACTCAAATTGACAAAATGAAGAAAGTAGCAAAGGACTCAGAGGCAATTGCTGCCGCATTAAACATCAGCTGGTTGGGAAAGATTTCCAGTGCGTTCGGGTTTTCCCTGTCGGGATGGTTAACCAGTCTTTTACAATCCTTGATAGTGGTTATAATCATAATTATTGCCATTTGTATTGTATTAAGTTGTGTTAAACATATGATAACGTGGTCCGTATCCGTTGTTACGTATGCTCCTTTAGAACTAACCCAAATAGCAGATGTTCCGTTAGAATTGTAAAATAGCCAAAGAAATGATGATTCATGATGAGCATCAATTCTCACCGAAACTGCGCTCCCTTTTAACTTTGGAGGCAAGAGGTGACTGTACCACCACTCCAAAGAAACCAGTCAGATCGTGACTGTGGTCACGGGGTGGAGTGTGCAGGTGCACCCACCCGATAAAGAGCAGAACTTCTCAACTGCTGAAAGGAAAGACTTAAAACTAGAAGCTGCGGTTTGGGGGTTGAGCCGGCCAGCCATGTGATGACTGGAATCACATAGACAGTGATAAGTTTCCAGACCGCTGACCATATATGACCACGAGCCCCGATCCGACTTCGGGTATAAATGGAGCCCGCCGGAAGAGCCCTTTGAGCCCGTCTTCCTCGGAGCAGCGGGTCTGCAGTCAGAGACTCTCCCCTTCCATCGGGATGCCATCTAAGGAAACTCCCCGGGGTTGAGTGCCTCGCCTTACCGGTGAGTGAGTGCGCATTTTGAGTCATCATTTTAAGCTTACATTTGGTTATAGTTTGTGTAGTGATAGTTCCCAGCTGACACCCTGAACCTGTAACTAAGTTGTGTTTATCGCAGTGTTTACGACCTGATATTCCTGTCCAATCTGGCTGTTGTATCTCAATACAACATAACATTCCTGTTCACTTGGACCGTTCTATGTTGATATCATTAAAGAAGATTGACTTTTGAAACATATTGCTGTCTAGTCTTCCTGCGACAACCTCTCATGAATTTCTTTCCCCTCCGTTCCTCCTGAACCCCTATTGCCTTGACTATTTCACTGGCTTCAATTCTTCTTGTCATCTGGACTATTGTTTTGCTTTCCATACATATCCACTTCCACTCACGCAGAGTTTCTTTTCCATCTTTCTATCAACCAAAAGCCACTTTCTTCTTTTAGTGTTTTTACTGTAGATTTTCTTTATTTAACTACTTTTTCCTGAGGAACAGCCAGTTCCTCGCCTACCCCACTCTATGTTTACTATGTCCGCTTCATAATGCCAGTACTTTGGAAAAAACTAACCTCATAATCTTTTATGTATTAGATGCTTCAGGGTGAACCAACTAAATAAGCTGCAAGGATTGCTGCAGGATTTATGATCCAAAATCCTTGGGGTAGTTGCCAGGTCTGAAGGATGAGTTCCTCCCTGATGTTAGGACAGGTCTATTTGCTTCTGTGTGACCCGCAGTCAAAAGGCAAAGCAAAGCTGAGAAGGGACAGGCTCTGTTCAAGGGCAGGATGAAGACAGGAAGCCTATATGGAGAAAAGGAGGGTAAGAGGGAACACGGTCTCCCATTTTTCTTGTGGCTATATTCTGAAAATGAGGATGTCTAAAGGTTTACTGCCCACCAGAAACAGCATGAGCAGCTCCAGCAAATTTCAGTTCTGCTTTCTTGCAATTCCCCGTCGCTAGCGGGCTAGCAGTCGTGCTGGAGGAGTAATCGCAGGAGACCAGCTCCTCAGGAACAGAGAATCCCAGCTGCGCTTCTCCTCACCACAAGTTAAGGAAATACGTTAGACTATTTATTTGAATCATAAGCTTTGCTTGGGTAATGACTGTCCCATCCTGAGCATGCACAGCACTTATCAGCCAGCTGCTAATTGCTAGTTTTGATTTGGGACCAATAGAGACAGACTGGGAAAAAAAATATATTGAGGAGAGACTCACATTAAATTAGTTAGGTCAGCCTCTGAGAAGAGGCTGTAGCTCTCTCTGCAGGGGTAATCTTGCCTCCCTGAGCCTCCCCCCTCTCTCTTCTCCCTTTAACAGTTCTATTTTGTGGAGCTACAAGACTTTTTTCTCCTGCTGAGTGCTGGGTTAACAAATGCAGGAGGCATCTATTAACAGTATTCTTTGGAGACCACCTACAGCAGTGGGATGAACAATGGGCCTCGAACCATTACTAATGTGTAGCCCAGAAATATGGTGTATGAATATTTTTTAAATGTAAACCCGTTAGTCACACTTAATGGTTTATTTGAACTCAAACCGTATTATTCTCCCCTCATTATTTTACCTGGTTTATTTTAGACCACTTATCTCAGGGGTTGCCATAGCCACCTGCTGAGTGCCTTGGACTGGAGTGTTTGCAGTAATCAAAGTTAAAGACTTCTTATAAAGAGAAGTATGCTCTGACTAAAGAGGAACCTGGGCAAAATTGCTGTGGCTGGAGCAGAGACTGTGCCTTCCACTTTACCTGAGAACAACATGGCCACTAGGAAGCCGAGTGCTGGAAACTACAGCTCCCAGCATGCCCTGGGAACCAACATGGCCGCCCATCAGCCCAGTACCCCAGGACTACAGCACCTGGCATGCCACTGGGCGCTCCTTCTTCCTGTCTGACCCTGCAGGGACACCGTCCCCCCGGCTGGACCCCACTCCTCCACAGGCCCCATGGCAGGAGGAGAGCAGAGGGACAGAGAAGAGGGACAGGGAGCAGGACAGAGGCACAGAGGGGAAAAGGCTGAGAGAGAGAAAGGGAGAGGCAGGGGACAGAGAGCAGGACAGAAAGCAAGAGAAGGATGGGAAACAATCCAGAGACTGAGAAACAAAGAGAGGGATGCGGGTCAGGAGAGGGAGGCAGCCAAGGACAGAACAGCGATGGCTTCCAGGCTCGAGCCGGAGGAAGAGCGGAAAGGGACGGGGAGCTGTCGAGAGGCCAGAGAGAAAGAGAGAAGGCGCAGCCAGCTGAGCAGGGGCTACAGGACAGGCTGCAGGACAGGGAGAAAGAAGACGATCAGGAAGCAGGACACAGCGATAGGAAAAAAGAGAAGGACAGGGAGCGGGAGAGAGAAAGGTGAGAAAGAAAAAAATAGCCCTGGGCTATAGAAGAGAGACGGGGGAATTAGAAAATAGAGACAGGGAGGTGGGCAGAGAAAGAAGACGACCAAAAATGGTGATGGGCTAAAGACAGAGAGGGAGGAATTAAGAAATAGGCACACTGAGCCAAACAGAGAGAGAGGGGGAGAAAGACCAAAACCAGCAACAGTGGGCGACTGCCCCCATTTCTTGAGCACTCCCCAGGAGGTGCATTTCCAAGAGCCTCAAGGAATGTGCTGCGTGCAAAAGCCCTGCCCTGTGCCCAATCCTGCGCCCTAATATTGGTGATGATCATTGCACGCAGAGTGTTCAGGACTGAGCAAAAAAAGCCCAGCTAGGGGGAAGAAACCTTCCCAGCTGTTTGTTTGTTTGCTTGTTTGTTGGTTTTGCTTAACACTCCCTGTGGCCCCATCTGAACTCCAAATCCAACCTGCAAGGAAAAAGGAACCAGGAGTAGCAGGTTGGACACATTTAAAGCTCGACTCCATTCAACAGCCGCACAAACCACTGCTCACTCCCACTGCACACAATCCACTGCCTGCCCGCAGGTACAGGCAGCTGCCCTGTTTCCTGAGCGCTCCCCAGGAACAGCACCCCCAGGCATCTCAGAAAAACATGCTGCCTGCCAAAACTTGAGAACAGCTTAATTCTGGGCAATTTCCCTTGTTTTTAGGCCTGTTGAGTCCCAGGACGGCTCCATGTCCAGCAGCTGTGAAGAGATGGCTCAGGACCACGTGAGGGCTGGTGGCGCTGCTTTCTGGATCCCGTGGCAGCGATGGGCAAAGGGACAGGTGATCAGGTCCCAGGGCTGGGGCTGCATGCGGGGACTCAGGGTCAGCCCTGCCTGTTTTTTCCTAGCGAATCCCCAGCTGGCGCTGGCCTCGTGCTGCAGCCGTTGGGCTGAGGCTCAAGGAGCCGGACATTTCCGCAGGCACTGCACCCTGCTGGGCCCCAGCGCCGGCTGCCAGCTGCCCTGGGCTTCCCCATTGTCTCCAGCTCTACTTTCTGCCAGTGCCAGGGGCACTGCAGAATGTCTTGCCCATTCCCCATGGCCGTCCTGACCCAAGTCTGCAGCTCGTACGTGGTGTCCCTGTCACACAGCTGATTTGGGCATGGCAGGTCTCTCTCACGAGTCTCTGGGAGTGGGGGAAAGAAAAGCAAATTGCTCCTTTTCGAGCTTTGTCCCCAGGGAGAGCCGGTGGAGACATGCTGTGCACTGGAGAGCATCCTGCAGGGAGGTGACAGATGTTTGCAGAGCAGTACTGAGGCTGAGAGCTGTCTGACAGCAAAGGCGCGCGCTGGCCACAGAGCATCCCAGGTGAGCTGATTGTCTTTGGGGCCAGCAAAGCAGCCTTCCTCTGCCCCTGGTTTTTGGTGAGAGATGGAGCAGCGCAGAGCTGTTTCTCAGGCATCCAGGCCTGACGAGAGTTTCCCCGTGCCCCCAGGAGAGATCCTGCTCCCAGGAAGCACCTCCCCATCGAGCAAAGGCCATATGCAGCCGCCTGGCTCTGGGTACGGCTGCCCCAAGGGGTGTCTCAGGGAGGACGGGCTGATGTGCTTGGTGGCTCTGACACAGAAATGATGAGCTGAAGCCCCGTGGTGATGGCGGGCCAGTTGAAAGTCTCCAAGTGCCCAGCCTTTCTCCCGGGAGTGTTTAAGGCAGGCACTTTTTCCGGGGGTGACAGGTGATGTGAAGAGGGATGCTGTCCCATTCCCATTTCAAAGTTGTGACTTCTGAGAGGCGGGGCCACCTGAAGGCCCAGCCGGAGATCTCCAGGGAGTTTGGGTTCATTTTTGGATATCTTCGGGCTACAGTGTGCTAGGGTTCTGGGATGCTAGGGTGACAGTGTGCAAGGGTTACAGAGTGGTAGGGTTCTGGGATGCCTGAGTTTAAGCGAGTCAGGATTAAAGGGTGCTATTATTCTGGAGAGGATCTGGGTTTGTTGGGCCTGGGTTCCTGGGGTTATGTTATTTTTGGCTTCTCTTGTGTTCTGGGTGGATTGCTTTTTGGAGAGTCCTTTTTTAGCTTGTTTGCCTGTTTAGGGTTTGGACAGGGGCCTTTGATTTGTGTATGCTGTGGCTTCGGGTTGGCTTTTTTTTACAGTTCTGGTGGTTTATGTTGTGTTTTCTGTCTTGTAACTACCATTTGTGGTCTGGTGTGTTTGACCGGCTGGGCCAGTGTCACTTCTGCTGTGGTCCAACTCATTTCCAGGAAGTTGGTGGGTAGGTGGGTGGGTAGGTAGGTGGGTAGGTCTGGAGGACTTGCGGTCCATAGCGGATGACTGCTGGAGGAGTAATGGGCACTTCTGGGGTGTGGGAGGACTTCTGGCCCATAGGTAATGACTGTCGGAGGAGTAAGTGTGCTTCGTAATTTGTGTGGACTGCCAAATTCACGGTCATTTGTCCTGCTTTGAGGAAGAGCCGTGGGAAGACAGCAGCCACCCGGAAGGACAAGGGTTTCCCCGAGGGTACGTGGCTTTGTGGTTTTTGCTTGTGAGTAAGCAACCTGCAAGGAGGCTGCTATCGTTAAGTTTAATGATGTTTTGTAAAGTCGTGGACTGAGTATCACGTGACTTGAAACATCGCTGAAAACATGGTGCAGGTTTGTCTGCGTGTTCTGGGTGCTTTGGTTTTGAACGTCTGCTCGTGGGGGTAACTTCATGCTGTCCTTAGCTCCTATCTCAAGGCACGACATGTGCTTAAGGCGAGGTTCCTCATCCACGATAGTGGACGTGAAGCCGTATTTCAAACAGACTTCCTGATCATTTTTAATTTTGGGGGCCAGGCTGTTCTCAGATCTGATTTGTTCATGCTTGGTTTTGCATCTTCATGTTGCTGGCGAAGAGCTCGTAGGAGGAGCAGGAGAAGGGTCATCGCTGCCGTTTCCACGGCGGTCACTTGTGCTGGCGTTATCAAGGTTATCTTCGATCTGCCATTTCTTTGCAGGAATCTCTTTTTAAGCCACTTGTCCATTTTGTGAGGGGTAGTGGACTCCCAAAGGGAGACCCTTTGTTCCTCATTAGTGCCTCAGGGGTTTCCCTGCCGTTTTTGTTTGCTTGCTTGCTTTTTCTTTGCTGTGCTGACTTTAAAGAACTTCTTTTAGCTCTTTGGGTTTCTGTCCTTAAAGGAAGCGTCTAGGATTTCTGCCCAGGAGGGAGGTGTCCAGAAAGGAGTGTCCTGGTACACTGCTGTCAGCCTTCAGTCTAGTGAAATGGTGTCATGGCGTATGTTGAAGAGTCATGTAACTCAAATGCATTTGAAATATACAGGCTTTGCCCTTGCTCCAATCATGACTGATTGCTGATAGAAATGGGAAGCAGGTCCATGCGCTGTAGCTCCCTAGGACTCTTCTCAGGCATCTGCCAACGTGTTTTGTCCTGCTGTGGAGGGAGCTGAAGGCCTGGGCAGCAGCCCCAGACTCCACCAGGGTGGATCCCCCAAGAGATTGGTGCATGTTGGAGGCAGGTCCATGCCCGGTAGCTCTCTGGAACTCCTCCCAGGAATATCCAGGAGTCTTTTGGTTTCCTTTGGAGATGAGCGACTTCCCAGGTAGCAGCCCCAGAATCTTCTAAGGTAGCTATGCAAAGAGCATTGTGTATGTTGGGGGCAGGTGCATTCCTGTTTTTGTGTCAGGACTTTTCCCATACATCTGCCAGAGTGTTTTGAGTTTCCTGACAGGCAGCTGAAGTCCCAGGTAGCAGCAGCACAATTTTCCTATTCCGTTAGCTGAAGAGTTTTCTTTGTGTTGGAGGCAGGTCTATGCCCGGTAGCTCCTCAGGACTCCTCCGAGGAACGTCCAGAGTGTTTTGGCCTCCCCTGGAGACAGCTGAATTGCGCAGGTAGCCATCCCAGACTTTTGCAAGGTAGCTACCCAAGGTGTTTTGTGTGTGTTGGAGTCAGGTCCGTGCCCTTTATCTCTCTGGGACTCCTCCGATGCATCTGCGGGAGCATTTGGGCTTTCTCTGGAGACAGGTGAATTTTAAAGTAGCAGCCGCAGACTCCTCCAAGGTAGCTAGTCGAGGAGTTCTGTCCATGTTGTAGGCAAGTCCATTCGTGTTAGCTCTCCAGGAATTTTCCCATTCATCTCCAGGAGTGTGTTGGTATCTTGTGGAGACAGCTGAAATCCTGGGTAGCAGCCCCAGTCTCCGCCTGGGCGCTTTGTCAATGTTAGAGGTAGGTCCATGCCTGGTAGCTCCTCTGGACCTCTCCAAGACAGCTGAATCATCGCGAGGGAAGCCTTTCTGTGTCTCCCTGAGATAGCGTGGGGGAAGCCTTTCTCTGTCGTACCGAGCCAGCTCAGGGAAAGCCTTTCTGTGTCCTGCTGAGGCAGCACGGGGTAAGGGTTCCTGTGACGTACCGAGGTAGAAGAGGGGAAGCCTTTCTGTGTCGTAATGAGTGAGCACAGGGAAAGCCTTTCTGAGTCTTAACCGGCAGCGTGCAGGAAGCGTTTCTCTGTGGTAGGGAGGCAGCGCAGGGGAAGGGGCTCTGTGCTTGCTCTGCCACCTCATCCTCACCTTCACCTACCCCCTCAGCCTCGCCAGAGCCAGGTCCAATATGGACACCCTCCACCTCGGGCTGCCACACACAAGTGGCCAGGACTGAAAGCTGTTGGTGGCCCTCACCTTCCCTTGGCAGCGCCTTCACAGCACCACCAACACCCGGGCTCTGTGCTTGCAGGGCTCCGTTTTGGACCCCTGCCTGTACAGACTGGGCCCTGTCCCTGTGCAAAGTGAATCCCCTGGCCACCTCCAAGTATATACTGAGCCCCATCCCAGTACTTTTTGGACCCCTGGCCACTTCCCAGTACAGAGTGAGCCCCGTCCCAGTACAAACTGGATTCCCTGGCTCCATTCCATGTATAGTCATTGCCCAGTCCCAGTAAAAAGTGGATCTCCTGGTTGTGTCCCAGTAGAGACTGGCCATGTCCCAGTACAAACTGGACCCCCTGGCCCTTCCCAGTACAGACGGAGCCGTGTCCCAGTACAGACTGGATCCCTGACTCCATTCCCAGTACAGTCTTTTAGTCTAATTTGTCACTTTTAACACTAATAAACGTGTCACCCTAAAGAGGATGACCTTTTTCCAGAGGGCCAATGACCTTCACTCAGGTTTCAGCACACATCCTGGGAGACAAGCCAGGTCTTCTTGACTCCTTCCAGATGCTCATCAGACACGGCCTGAGGTTTGTGAACATTCCCATGCTGCTGCCCAGCTGCACAGAGGCTTTTCTCCACTGACATAGTGCTTGACCTCGTCTGGTGTGGAAGTTTTGGTCTCGTGCCCTTCCCACTGACAAGTGCGGACCATCCTGTGTGCTCAATAGCTGTTATTTTATGATTCTGTGATGTTTCTGAGGAAGGTTTCTCAGCTCTGCTGTAGGAGACGGGTACCATTCAAATCAAGTAGAGGTGTTTCAGATGCGCTGTTTCCTCAGGGACACTTCTGGCAGGGGTAGAAAGAGAACATGGTTGTCCTGACCCACCAGATTGTGTGTTCCCTGTTCTGCCTTTTCCTCTGAGGAGGATGAGGTGATGAAGGAAGAGACGTGTTTTTTTCAACATAGATGGTTAGCAGAGAGGCTGCCAGTGTCCTTCTATTGCATTTGCCTTGTCACCACTGACTCAATTGTTTGTTGATTGAATCGTTTGTTCCTCAAACGAAGAGGAAGTGTTTGTTCTTCTTCATGGTGAGACCCAGTGGTCTGACATCTTCTGCGTGACATAGCGTTTTAGGAATCTTTCCCAAGCAGGGCAGCAGAGGTTGCAGAGCACATGGCATCAGAGGGCTGACAGAGACAGCCGGTGTCCATCTTCTGTTGGGGTATATTTTTTCCTTCTTTACTTCACAGAAGTCATGTTCCCACACATTCTTTGGATCTAGTTTACCCTGCTGAATCATCAGGTGTAGTCATGACTTTTAAAGCTCCGCCAACCCCAACACGTGTCATTCCTCATGCTTTTGCTTTCCAGAGCTGCAGTCGCAAGAGCCTGGTGACAGTGGAATAGAGGTGAATGTGGCATGTCAGACAGATGCGCCTCCTGAAAGACCCCCGCTTTGCTCTCCAGCCTGGCAGAGCCAGGAGGAGCCCTGGCAAGCAAGCAGAAGCAGGAGAGGTGTGAGGCAAAGGCAGGCTCACAAACCCTGTTGCAAGGCATCCCGTGTGAGAAATCCCTTTCTGATGCAAAACCAGGGTAGACACGTACAGGAACTGCTCCGCATTCTGCTGTGACGTTAACTGCAAAATGAGCAAAGGTGCTTCTCTTTGGGCATTGGTTGTGCCTTTTTCAACTCCAAATGACAACGCTTAGGAATTCTGTGCCCTATAGAAGTAGAATGCAGCGGGAGAGGGGTTGGGAAGGGGTCTGAGAGCAGCAGTGGAGTCCAGGTGAACAGCAAAACCCGGGTATCTTTCATGGAAGCAGTCACGCTGTGGTCACCTTGTGCGGCTAGATGTCTGAGCGAGAGGACAAACCTGACAGCATTTTCCTTCCATGTACCTGGTGGGGTTGCAAGTCAAGCAGTTCGCTTGGCCGTTTTCATCACGGTGACATCCTGAATGGATACTTGCACTCCCTGAAATAGAAAAAAGCATCCTCCTACCTGATAAGCTAAGTAGTGGTGCACATGGATTTGTGCTTTCCAGGGAATTATAAGAACAATACGCAATTAGTAGTCAACAGAGAAGGCAAGGCTGCTTCTTGATAATGATATTTATTTATAATAATACAATTTTATTTACATTAAAAAATTGTCACCACTATAGTAATAATTATCCACCTTTATACTAACAATGATTCAATGTTCATCAACCTTATCCATTTCTTTCTTCAGTCTTTACTTATACCAACCAGGATATCAAACATGAATGCTGAAAAGTGCGCAAAATCCTGGACAACCTTCAGGTTGTCCCAAGGCTAACCGTCATCTTTCTCTGCAAGCCCAATAAAGCAACGTGTTGTTAGACTAGCACATGCTAAGGCAGCAGGAGAGGATTAGTTTGGCCCATCATAAGACCCGTGCCTTACAGTAAAAAGAAAACTGGTACGCCAAGGAAAGAGTTTCCCTGTAGTCTGTGGGAGTTTTGCTACTCTCTAGGTTGAATATGAGCGTGCTTTCAAACCCTTTTTCATAGGAACATGGTTTGGGTTTTTTTCCTACAGAGAGACAGGAGGGACCGATTAATGCAAATACTGATGTCCGTGATTTGGTGTGGATTGATGGGTTGCCCATTGTGGTCACTCTTCTAAATCCAGGTCAAAGACGAACCAGCAAGAGGCTGAATCTTTACATGCAGCGTTGTCTTGGCAGGCACCTTGCTAACAGCAGCAGACGCAAACGCTGCAGAAAGAGGAGGACCCCTGGGAGAAAGCTGCAGCTGGGCCATTTGCTCAGCATTTCTTGGCTGAGCTTGTTGACTCAGTGTGGAGCAATGTTTGTGAGAGTGACTATGCCTCTGACCTAGTTAGGAGAGGTTTCTAGATTTTTTTTCCTCTTTTTATATGTGAACACAGCAAAGTAACAGGCACAATAACCAGAAAGCACAACTGACAGCCTTGTGTCTTAATTTGATGAACTAAAAGGAAACTTAATGTACTGATTTGTTTACATTTGTGGCAGGGCAGAGTGGTTTTGTTTTCAACCAATGCTAGTTGAAAGTATCCGGATTCTTTTCTGAAAAGTGAAGATCATTCAGTTAGAGGCAGAGCCTGTTTGGAAGTTTTAGTAGTTTGGGGACAGAGGGCAGTTGGGGGCTGGGGCCCTTGGGGGAGGGGGCTGTTTCTGCCCCGTGCCCTTGGCCTGGTGCTCACAGCTGGGAACGGGCTTTCCCAAATCCTGCTGGAAGGAGCCACATGTGGCCACCGCCGGCACGGCCTTAGGGTCTGCTGCCAACCTGCCTTCAAATGAGCTCTTCCCAGCGTGACATTGCCCAGGATCAACTTTGAGTGCTGCTGTTCTCCTTCAGGGAGCATGGTACACACCAAGCACACCAGAGCTGGTTTTGTGCCAGGAGAAGACTTCAGGCACTGCTGGGGCTGATGGTGACAGTTCCCACCAGCTGTGCAGCTCAGGAAGATGCCACAGAGGAGGCACTGACTGGTTGTCAATTCTCTTGCAGGAACAGGATTTCACAGGAGAAGGGAGGCAGGACAAGAGGGCCCATGAGGTCCAAAAGTGCATCAGTCAGCTGGCACAGTCACAGTAAGAGCAGAGGGAAAAGCAAAAGAGAGGCAGGTGAGCTGGCTAGGACAGTGCTTTCAAGGTGACATCTGCCAGAGCAACAGAAAGACAGACAGGAGCACTGGGAGGTGGTGGGGTGGGTAAGAAAGTTGCCTGGGTGAGGGGAGAGCATGGGGAGATGGGAGACAGTGATGGACATGGAGGTCAAAACCACAGGGTGTTGTCAGTGAAGACAGTCCTGCTGTACAAGTGCTTGTGATGTCACTGGAGGCTGAGTAGGTGTTAGGGCAGGAGAAGGAGCTTGGCTTTTACATGTCCTTGTGATATCACATATCCCTGAGTAGGGGATAGGGCTGGAGCAGGAACCCTGTATGTACAGCTGGTTATGGTGTCACAGGTGCCTGAGAAGGAAATAGGGCAGGAGCAGGTACAGGCAGCTGCCCTGTTTCTTGAGCACTCCCCAGGAACGGCATCTCCAGGTAGCTCAGAAAAACATGCTGCCTGCCAAAACTTGAGAACAGCTTAATTCTGGGCAATTTCTCTTCTTTTTAGGCCTGTTGAGTCCCAGGACGGGTCCATGTCCAGCAGCTGTGAAGAGATGGCTCAGGACCACGTGAGGTCTGGCGGCGCTGCTTTCTGCATCCCATGGCAGCGATGGGCAAAGGGACAGGTGATCAGGTCCCGGGGCCAGGGCCATGTGCGGGGGCTCAGGGTCAGCCCTGCCTGTTTTTTCCTAGCGAATCCCCAGCTGGTGCTGGCCCCGTGCTGCAGCCCTAGGGCTGAGGCTCAAGGAGCCAGAGGTTTCTGCAGGCACTGCACCCTGCTGGGCCCCAGCGCCGGCTGCCAGCTGCCCTGGGCTTCCCCCATTGTCTCCAGGTCTGCTTTCTGCCAGTGCCGGGGGCACTGCAGAATGTCTTGCCCGTTCCCTGCAGCCATCCTGACCGATGTCTGCACCTCATACATGGTGTCCCTGTCACACAGCTGATTTGGGCATGGCAGGTCTCTCTCACGAGTCTCTGGGAGTGGGGGAAAGAAAAGCAAATTGCTCCTTTTCGAGCTTTGTCCCCAGGGAGAGCCAGTGGAGACATGCTGTGCACTGGAGAGCATCCTGCAGGGAGGTGACAGATGTTTGAGGAGCGCTGCTGAAGCTCAGACCACCTGACAGCAAAGGCACGCGCTGGCCACAGAGCATCCCAGGTGAGCTGATTGTCTTGGGGGCCAGCAAAGCAGCCTTCCTCCGCCCCTGGTTTTTGGTGAGAGATGGAGCAGTGCAGAGCTGTTTCTCAGGCATCCAGGCCTGACGAGAGTTTCCCTGTGCCCCCAGGAGAGATCCTGCTCCCAGGAAGCACCTCCCCATCGAGCAAAGGCCATATGCAGCCGCCTGGCTCTGGGTACGGCTGCCCCAAGGGGTGTCTCAGGGAGGACGGGCTGATGTGCTTGGTGGCTCTGACACAGAAATGAGGAGCTGAAGCCCCGTGGTGATGGCGGGCCAGTTGAAAGTCTCCAAGTGCCCCAGCCTTTCTCCCCGGGAGTGTTTAAGGCAGGCACTTTTTCCGGGGGTGACAGGTGATGTGAAGAGGGATGCTGTCCCATTCCCATTTCAAAGTTGGGACTTCTGAGAGGCGGGGCCACCTGAAGGCCCAGCCGGAGATCTCCAGGGAGTTTGGGTTCATTTTTTGGATATCTTCGGGCTACAGTGTGCTAGGGTTCTGGGATGCTAGGGTGACAGTGTGCAAGGGTTACAGAGTGGTAGGGTTCTGGGATGCCTGAGTTTAAGCGAGTCAGGATTAAAGGGTGCTATTATTCTGGAGAGGATCTGGGTTTGTTGGGCCTGGGTTCCTGGGGTTATGTTATTTTTGGCTTCTCTTGTGTTCTGGGTGGATTGCTTTTTTGGAGAGTCCTTTTTTAGCTTGTTTGCCTGTTTAGGGTTTGGATAGGGGCCTTTGATTTGTGTATGCTGTGGCTTCGGGTTGGCTTTTTTTTACAGTTCTGGTGGTTTATGTTGTGTTTTCTGTCTTGTAACTACCATTTGTGGTCTGGTGTGCGTGACCGGCTGGGCCAGTGTCACTTCTGCTGTGGTCCAACTCATTTCCAGGAAGTTGGTGGGTAGGTGGGTGGGTAGGTAGGTGGGTAGGTCTGGAGGACTTGCGGTCCATAGCGGATGACTGCTGGAGGAGTAATGGGCACTTCTGGGGTGTGGGAGGACTTCTGGCCCATAGGTAATGACTGTCGGAGGAGTAAGTGTGCTTCGTAATTTGTGTGGACTGCCAAATTCACGGTCATTTGTCCTGCTTTGAGGAAGAGCCGTGGGAAGACAGCAGCCACCCGGAAGGACAAGGGTTTCCCCGAGGGTACGTGGCTTTTTGGTTTTTGCTTTTGAGTAAGCAACCTGCAAGGAGGCTGCTATCGTTAAGTTTAATGATGTTTTGTAAAGTCGTGGACTGAGTATCACGTGACTTGAAACATCGCTGAAAACACGGTGCAGGTTTGTCTGCGTGTTCTGGGTGCTTTGGTTTTGAACGTCTGCTCGTGGGGGTAACTTCATACTGTCCTTAGCTCCTATCTCAAGGCACGACATGTGCTTAAGGCGAGGTTCCTCATCCGCGATAGTGGATGTGAAGCCGTATTTCAAACAGACTTCCTGATCATTTTTAATTTTTGGGGCCAGGCTGTTCTCAGATCTGATTCGTTCATGCTTGGTTTTGCATCTTCACGTGGCTGGCGAAGAGCTCGTAGGAGGAGCAGGAGAAGGGTCAGCGCTGCCGTTTCCACATCGGTCACTTGTGCTGGCGTTATCAAGGTTATCTTCGATCTGCCGTTTCTTTTCAGGAATCTCTTTTTAAGCCACTTGTCCATTTTGTGAGGGGTAGTGGACTCCCAAAGGGAGACCTTTTCTTCCTCATTAGTGCCTCAGGGGTTTCCCTGCCGTTTTTGTTTGCTTGCTTGCTTTTTCTTTGCTGTGCTGAATTTAAAGAACTTCTTTTAGCTCTTTGGGTTTCTGTCCTTAAAGGAAGCCTCTAGGATTTCTACCCAGGAGGGAGATGTCCAGAAAGGAGTGTCCTGGTACACTGCTGTCAGCCTTCAGTCTAGTGAAATGGTGTCATGGCATATGTTGAAGAGTCATGTAACTCAAATGCATTTGAAATATACAGGCTTTGCCCTTGCTCCTGATTTGTGTGGGAGCTAATTCTCAGCAGCTGATAAACGGTCTGCTGTGCTTTACGAGTTTAAAATAGTCTGTCACCAGAATTGTTTTCCTTAGTCCCTACACAGAGCAAGAACCTCCAGTAGCAAGGGCATGCTGACCTTGGGCAGGTTCAGAGCATCGGATACTTGTAAATAGGTGACAAACCCAGTCCCGTGGTAGCAGTGTGTGTGCCAAAGTCCACCGGACTCTCCACACTTACTCAGCATGTCACACGTCTTTGTGGGTAAGGCTGGATGATAAGTTTGTAGTACCCTGCAATCGCAAACACCTACTTGGTTGTTGCTGTTCTGTTGATTATTGCTAAAAGATTGTTTGTTGCTCTATGATTGATTGCTGCTCTTCTTGACTGCTGCCATCCTATTGATTGATACTCTATGACTGATTGCTGATAGAAATGGGAAGCAGGTCCGTGCCCTGTAGCTCCCCAGGACTCTTCTCAGGCATCTGCCAACGTGTTTTGTCCTGCTGTGGAGGGAGCTGAAGGCCTGGGCAGCAGCCCCAGAATCCACCAGCGTAGATCCCCCAAGAGATTGGTGCCTGTTGGAGGCAGGCCCATGCCCGGTAGCTCTCTGGAACTGCTCCCAGGAATATCCAGGAGTCTTTTGGTTTCCTTTGGAGACAAGCGAATTCCCAGGTAGCAGCCCCAGAATCTTCTAAGGTAGCTACACAAAGAGCATTGTGTATGTTGGGGGCAGGTGCATTCCTGTTTTTGCGTCAGGACTTTTCCCATACATCTGCCAGAGTGTTTTGAGTTTCCTGACAGGCAGCTAAAGTCCCAGGTAGCAGCAGCACAATTTTCCTCTTCCGTTAGCTGAAGAGTTTTCTTTGTGTTGGAGGCAGGTCCATGCCCGGTAGCTCCTCAGGACTCCTCCGAGGAACGTCCAGAGTGTTTTGGCCTCCCCTGGAGACAGCTGAATTGCGCAGGTAGCCATCCCAGACTTTTGCAAGGTAGCTACCCAAGGTGTTTTGTGTGTGTTGGAGTCAGGTCCGTGCCCTGTAGCTGATTGGGACTCCTCCGAGACATCTCCGGGAGCATTTGGGCTTTCTCTGGAGACAGGTGAATTCCACAGGATCAGCCGCAGACTCCTCCAAGGTAGCTAGTCAAGCAGTCTTGTCCATGTTGTAGGCAAGTCCATTCGTGTTAGCTCTCCAGGAATGTTCCCATTCATCTCCAGGAGTGTGTTGGTATCTTGTGGAGACAGCTGAAATCCTGGGTAGCAGCCCCAGTCTCCTCCTGGGCGCTTTGTCAATGTTAGAGGTAGGTCCATGCCTGGTAGCTCCTCTGGACCTCTCCAAGACAGCTGAATCATCGCGAGGGAAGCCTTTCTGTGTCTCCGTGAGATAGCGTGGGGGAAGCCTTTCTCTGTCGTACCGAGCCAGCTCAGGGAAAGCCTTTCTGTGTCCTGCTGAGGCAGCACGGGGTAAGGGTTCCTGTGATGTACCGAGGTAGGAGAGGGGAAGCCTTTCTGTGTCATAATGAGTCAGCACAGGGAAAGCCTTTCTGAGTCTTAACTGGCAGCATGCGGGAAGCCTTTCTCTGTGGTAGGGAGGCAGCGCAGGGGGAAGGGGCTCTGTGCTTGCTCTGCCACCTCATCCTCAGCTTCACCTACCCCCTCAGCCTCGCCAGAGCGCAGCTCCAATATGGGCACCCTCCACGTAGGGCTGCCACACACAAGTGGCCAGGACTGAAAGCTGTTGGTGGCCCTCACCTTCCCTTGGCAGCGTCTTCACAGCACCACCAACACCGGGGCTCTGTGCTTGCAGGGTTCCGTTTTGGACCCTGCCGGTACAGACTGGGCCCTGTCCCTGTGCAAAGTGAATCCCCTGGCCACCTCCAAGTACAGACTGAGCCCCATCCCAGTACTTTTTGGACCCCCTGGCCACTTCCCAGTACAGAGTGAGCCCCGTCCCAGTACAAACTGGATTCCCTGGCTCCATTCCATGTATAGTCTTGGCCCAGTCCCAGTAAAAAGTGGATCTCCTGGTTGTGTCCCAGTAGAGACTGGCCCATGTCCCAGTACAAACTGGACCCCCTGGCCCCTTCCCAGTACAGACGGAGCCGTGTCCCAGTACAGACTGGATCCCCTGGCTCCATTCCATGTACAGTCTTTTAGTCTAATTTGTCACTTTTAACACTAATAAACGTGTCACCCTAAAGAGGATGACCTTTTTCCAGAGGGCCAATGACCTTCACTCAGGTTTCAGCACACATCCTGCAAGACAAGCCAGGGCTTCTTGACTCCTTCCAGATGCTCATCAGACACGGCCTGAGGTTTGTGAACATTCCCGTGCTGCTGCCCAGCTGCACAGAGGCTTTTCTCCACTGACATAGTGCTTGACCTCGTCTGGTGTGGAAGTTTTGGTCTCGTGCCCTTCCCACTGACAAGTGCGGACCATCCTGTGTGCTCAATAGCTGTTATTTTATGATTCTGTGATGTTTCTGAGGAAGGTTTCTCAGCTCTGCTGTAGGAGACGGGTACCATTCAAATCAAGTAGAGGTGTTTAAGATGTGCTGTTTCCTCAGGGAAACTTCTGGCAGGGGTAGAAAGAGAACATGGTTGTCCTGACCCACTAGATTGTGTGTTCCCTGTTCTGCCTTTTCCTCTGAGGAGGATGAGGTGATGAAGGAAGAGACGTGTTTTTTCAACATCGATGGTTAGCAGAGAGGCTGCCAGTGTCCTATTGCATTTGCCTTGTCACCACTGACTCAATTGTTTGTTGATTGAATCGTTCGTTCCTCAAACGAAGAGGAAGTGTTTGTTCTTCTTCATGGTGAGACCCAGTGGTCTGACATCTTCTGCGTGACATAGCGTTTTAGGAATCCTTCCCAAGCAGGGCAGCAGAGGTTGCAGAGCACATGGCATCAGAGGGCTGATGGAGACGGCCGATGTCCATCTTCTGTTGGGGTATATTTTTTCCTTCTTTACTTCACAGAAGTCATGTTCCCACACATTCTTTGGATCTAGTTTACCCTGCTGAATCATCAGGTGTAGTCATGACTTTTAAAGCTCCGCCAACCCCAACACGTGTCATTCCTCATGCTTTTGCTTTCCAGAGCTGCACTCGCAAGAGCCTGGTGACGGTGGAATAGAGGTGAATGTGGCATGTCAGACAGATGCGCCTCCTGAAAGACCCCGCTTTGCTCTCAGCCTGGCAGAGCCAGGAGGAGCCCTGGCCAGCAAGCAGAAGCAGGAGAGGTGTGAGGCGAAGGCAGGCTCACAAACCCTGTTGCAAGGCATCCCGTGTGCGAAATCCCTTTCTGATGCAAAACCAGGGTAGACACACATAGGAACTGCTCCACATTCTGCTGTGACGTTAACTGCAAAATGAGCAAAGGTGCTTCTCTTTGGGCATTGGTTGTGCCTTTTCAACTCCAAATGACAACATTGAGGAATTCTGTGCCCTATAGAAGTAGAATGCAGCGGGAGAGGAGTTGGGAAGGGGTCTGAGAGCAGCAGTGGAGTGCAGGTGAACAGCAAAATGCAGGTATCTTTCATGGAAGCAGTCACGCTCTGGTCACCTTGTGCGGCTAGATGTCTGAGCGAGAGGACAAACCTGACAGCATTTTCCTTCTGTACCTGGTGGGGTTGCAAGTCAAGCAGTTCGCTCGGCCGTTTTCATCACGGTGACGTCCTAAATGGATACTTGCAGGGCCCAGAAATAGAAAAAAGCATCCTCCTACCAGTAAGCTAAGTAGTGGTGCACATGGATTTGTGATTTCCAGGGAATGATAAGAGCAATACGCAATTAGTAGTCAACAGAGAAGGCAAGGCTGCTTCATGATAATGTTATTTATTTATAATAATACAATTTTATTTACATTAAAAAATTGTCACCACTGTAGTAATAATTATCACCTTTATACTAATAATGATTCAATGTTCATCAACCTTATCCATTTCTTTCTTCAATCTTTACTTATACCAAACAGGATATCAAACATGAATGCTGAAAAGTGCGGAAAATCCTGGACAACCTTCAGCTTGTCCCAAGGCTAACCGTCATCTTTCTCTGCAAGCCCAATAAAGCAACGTGTCATTACACTAGTGCATGCTAAGGCAGCAGGAGAGGATTAGTTTGGCCCATCATAAGACCCGTGCCTTACAGTAAAAAGACAACTGGTACGCCAAGGAAAGAGTTTCCCTGTAGTCTGTGGGAGTTTTGCTACTCTCTAGGTTGAATATGAGCGTGCTGTCAAACCTTCTTCATAGGAACATGGTTTGGGTTTTTTTCCTACAGAGAGACAGGAGGGACCGGCTAATGCAAATACTGATGTCCGTGATTTGGTGTGGATTGATGAGTTGCCCATTGTGGTCACTCTTCTAAAGCCAGGTCAAAGACGAACCAGCAAGAGGCTGAATCTTTACATGCAGCGTAGTCTTGGCAGGCACCTTGCTAACAGCAGCAGACGCAAACGCTGCAGAAAGAGGAGGACCCTGGGAGAAAGCTGCAGCTGGGCCATTTGCTCAGCATTTCTTGGCTGAGCTTGTTGACTCAGTGTGGAGCAATGTTTGTGAGAGTGACTATGCCTCTGACCTAGTTAGGAGAGGTTTCTAGATTTTTCTTTCCTCTTTTTATATGTGAACACAGCAATGTAACAGGCACAATAACCAGAAAGCACAACTGACAGCCTTGTGTCTTAATTTGATGAACTAAAAGGAAACTTAATGTACTGATTTGTTTACATTTGTGGCAGGGCAGAGTGGTTTTGTTTTCAACCAATGCTAGATGAAAGTATCCGGATTCTTTTCTGAAAAGTGAAGATCATTCAGATAGAGTGAGAGCCTGTTTGGAAGTTTTAGTAGTTTGGGGACAGAGGGCAGTTGGGGGCTGGGGCCCTTGGGGGAGGGGGCTGTTTGTGCCCCGTGCCCTTGGCCTGGTGCTCACAGCTGGGAACGGGCTTTCCCAAATCCTGCTGGAAGGAGCCAGATGTGGCCACTGCTGGCACGGCCTCGGGGTCTGCTGCCAGCCTGCCTTCAAATGAGCTCTTCCTAGCGTAACATTGCCCAGGATCAACTTTGAGTGTTGCTGTTCTCCTTCAGGGAACATGGTACACACCAAGCACACCAGAGCTGTTCCTGTGCCAGGAGAAGACTTCAGGCACTGCTGGGGCTGATGGTGACAGTTCCCACCAGCTGTGCAGCTCAGGAAGATGCCACAGAGGAGGCACTGACTGGATGTCAATTCTTTTGCAGGAAGAAGATTTAACAGGAGAAGGGAGGCAGGACAAGAGGGCCCATGAGGTCCAAAAGTGCATCAGAACAGCTGGCACAGTCACAATAAGAGCAGAGGGAAAAGAGAAAGAGAGGCAGGTGAGCTGGCTAGACAGCGCTTTCAAGGTGACATCTGCCAGAGCAACAGAAAGACAGACAGGAGCACTGGGAGTGGTGGGGTGGGTAAGAAAGGTGCCTGGGTGAGGGTAGAGCATGGGGAGATGGGAGACAGTGATGGAGATGGAGGTGAAAAACACAGGGGTTGGCAGTGAAGACAGACCTGCTGTACAAGTGCTTGTGATGTCACTGGAGGCTGAGTAGGTGTTCGGGCAGGAGAAGGAGCTTGGCTTTTACATGTCCTTGTGATATCACATATCCCTGAGTAGGTGTTAGGGCTGGAGCAGGAACCATGTATGTGCAGCTGGTTATGGTGTCACAAGTGCCTAAGAAGAAATAGGCAGGAGCAGGCCCTGATTTGTGCAGGTGCCTGCGATGTTAGTGCTGAGTGCTGAGGTGGTCAGGCAGAAGCAGACCCTGGCTTTGAAGGTGGTTTTGAGGTGAGTGTTTTGTGAGGATGTGAGTGGGAATGAAAGGAGAGCTGGTTTGTGGAGGTGCTTGTGTTGTGGTATTTCCGTGCAGATGTGATAGGGCAGGAGGAGGCCCGTGGCTTGTGCAAGTGCTTGTGAGGTCATAGGCTGGTGAGTAAGTGATAGGGCAGGAGATGGACCTGAGCTTGCGCAGCTGCTTGTGATGTCCAATGATCCCAAGCAGATGGTAGTTTAGGAGCAGGCCCCTGCCCTGTGCAGCTGCTTGTGTTGTCATTGGTGGCAGAGTAGTTGCTAGGGCAAGAGGTTGCAGGTGGGTTGTGCAGGTGTTGTGATGGGAGAGGTGGTTGAGTAGGTGTTAGGGCAGGAGCATGCAGGTGGGTTGTGCAGGTGCTTGTGATGTCGTAGGTGTGTGTTGGGTTTGTGTGGCAGGGTTTGTGTAGAGGGAGGGTCTCGAGGGGTGGGTCCTGTGAGAAGCTGCTAGAAGCTTTCCCAGCTCCAATTCGGCCCCGCCTGTGTGGAAGGGGGAGGCAATCAGCACCGGTGGTAGGTGCTCTGGGATAGGATATTTCAGAAGGGGAAAGAGTGGTGGAAAAAGAAGGAAGGGTAGGTGCAGCGATGAGAGGAGTGGGATGTGAGAGAAAGAAGGCTGCAGAGGCCGAAGTGAGTGAAGAAGGAGAGGGAGGAGGTGCGGGGGAGCAGAGATTCCCCTGCAGGCCGTGGTGAGAGGGCAGGCTGTGTCCCTGCAGACCATGGAGGTTAATGGTGGATGAGAGATTCCCCTGCAGGCTGTGGAGGACGCGAGGGTGGAGCAAGTGTGTGGGCCCAAAGGCGGCCGTGAGTGCGTGGGAAAGGGCACGCTGGAGCAGGTGGTGGAGGCCTGCAGGGAGTGTGTGGCAAGGAGTGGTGTTGGAGAAGGTGGTGGAGGGCTGATCCCCATGAGAGGGATCCCACAGTGGAGCAGGAGAAGAGTGTGAGGAGCCCTCCCCCTGAGGAGAAAGGAGCGTCAGAGCTAATGTGGGATGAAGCGCATGCAAGCCCGTTCGCCGTTGCCCTGGGCCACTGTGGGGAGGAGGTGGAGGTATGGTGAGCAAAGTGAGGGCGGGAAGAAGGGAGGGGTGGGGGGAAAGTGTGTTTTTAAGATCTGGTTCTCTTTCTCCTTCTGCTAGTGTGATTTGCTTGGTAGGAAATGAACTGGATGTCTTTTTTCGGCAAGTGGAGTGCGTTTTGCCTGTGAGCATACTTGTTGAGTGATCCGTCCATGTCCTTGTGTGGACTTGCGAGCCTTTGGTTGTATTTTGTCGTCCGCATGCCGCGTAGGGAGGAGTGAGCAAGCAGGTGCATGGTGCTTTGTTGGTGGCTGGGCGTAAAGCACGCCGTTGCTGTTAGTGGGGGATAGGATGGAAGGAGGCAGTTGGCTTGTTGTTGTGCTTGTGAGGTGAGATGGGCCTGAGTAGGTGGTAGGGCTGGAGCAGGAAGCTTTGATGTGCAGGTGCTTTGGGTGTCGCAAGTGCTTGGGTAGTTGCTGTGTCAGGAGCAAGGTGGTGGCTTCTGGAGGTAGGTGCGATGTCAGAGGTGGCTGAGGAGGTGCTAAGGCAGTGGCAGGCCCGGCTTGTCGAGGTCCTTGTGATGTGCGTGGTGCCTAAGTAGGTGAATGGGAAGGACTGAAGAGGTGGCTTTAGAGGTGCTTGTGATGTGAATGCTTGCTGGGTAGCTGTTAGGGCAGGAGCGTGCAGGAGGGTTGTGCAGGTGCAGGTGATGTCCTAGGTGGGTGAGCAGGTGCTAGGGCAGAAGCAGGCAGGTGGCTGGTCGAGGTGGTTGTGCTGTGAGTGCTGGCTAAGTAGGTGAAATGGGCAGGAACTGGAGAGGTGGCCAGTGGAGGTGCTGGGACGTGCCTGGTGGCTCTGCAGCTGTTAGGGCAGGAGCATGCAGGTGGGTTGTGCAGGTTGTTTGTGCTGTCCTAGGTGGTGAGTAGGTGCTAAGGCAGGAGCAGGCCCTGGCTTGTGCAGCTGGTAGCGATGTGGTGTTGGCAAGTCATTGCTAGGGCAGGAGGCAGTCCCTGGTTTGTGCAGCAGCATATGTTGTCAGTGGTGGAGCAGGAGGTGATAGGGCAGGAGTGCGCAGGTGGCTTGTGCAGGTGCTTGTGAAGTCAAGTGTTGCTGTGTAGCAGTTAGGGCAGGAAGCTGGAGGTGGATTGTGCAGGTGCATGTGATGTCCCTGTTGGGTGAGTAGGTGATAGGGCAGGAGCAGGGCCCTGGCTTGTGCAGGTGCCTGCGATGTCAGTGCTGAGTGCTGAGGTGGTTGGGCAGAAGCAGGCCCCTGGCTTGCAAAGGTGGTTTTGAGGTGAGTGTTTTGTGAGGATGTGAGTGGGACTGAAAGGAGAGGTGGCTTGTGGAGGTGCTTGTGTTGTGGTATTTCCGTGGAGATGTGCTAGGGCAGGAGGAGGCCCGTGGCTTGTGCAGGTGCTTGTGAGGTCTAGGTGAATGAGTAAGTGATAGGGTAGAAGGAAGCACTTGGATTGTTCATGTGCTTGTGATGGAAGTGATGGCTGATGGTTGCTCACTCCCTGTGGTGGGATGGGGGAGAGAATCGGAAGGGTAGAAGTGAGAAAACTCATGGGTTGAGATAAAGACAGTTTAGTAGGTAAAGCAAAAGCCATGCACCCAAGTAAAGAAAAATAAGGGATTCATTCACTAGTTCCTTTTTCCTCTCTGTCGTGGTTTAACCCCAGTCAGCAACTAAGCACCACACAGCCGCTTCCCCCTTCCCCTCCCAGTGGGGTGAGGAGGAGGAAGAGGGAAAAAAATGTAAAACTCGTGGGTTGAGATAAGAACAGTTTAATACTAAAGTAAAATATAATACTAACAATAGTAATAATGAAATATAATAAGTAATGAAAAGGAAATAACAAAAAGGAGGGGAGGAAGGAAAAAAACCGAACCAAACAAAAAAAAACACCATGATGCACAAGCAATTTCTCACCACCCGCTGACCGATGCCCAGTTAGTTCTCGAGCAATGAAACCCGCCGCCAGCCAACTCCCCCTGTTCTATACTGGGCATGACGTTCCATGGCATGGAATACCCCTTTGGCTAGTTCAGGTCAGCTGCCCCGGCTCGCTGCCTCCCAGCTCTTGCACACCTGCTTGCTGGAGAGATGGGAAACTGGAAAGTCTTGGCTAAGATAAGCGCTACTTAGCAACAACTAAAACATCGGAGTGTATCAACATGATTTCCACACTAAATCCAAAACACAGTACTGTACCAGCTACTAAAAAGAAGTTAACTCTGTCCAGCGAAACCAGGAACACTCTCCCAACTTCTTTTGCGCCCCCAGCCTCTCGCTGGTGGGGTGGGGTGAGAAGCAGAAGAGCTTGACTCTGTGTAAGCACTGCTCAGCAGTAACTAAAACATCCTGTGTTAGCAACACTGTTCCCAGCACAAATCCAAACCATAGCCCGTACTAGCTACTATGAAGAAAACAACTCTATCCCAGCCAAAAGCAGCACAGCACCACACGTGGGTGTATCCCAGTGTGCGGCTCCCATTTGGAGGAGTGGGGGAGAACTGGACAGTGTCAGGGGAAGTCTGCCAAGGTGGGAGTTGGGGCCTCAAGCACATGACCTGTGCAGAGGGACCGAGGGACCTGGGCTTCTTTGGCCCGGTGGCATGGAGGCAGTATAGGAGTAGTCTGAGAGTGATTGAAGGATGGCTTAAGAGGTGATGGAGCTTTTCCTCGTAGTGGAAAAGAGCATGAGAAAGAAAGAATGCCACTAAGTGCAGCTTGGGAGGTTGAGACTGGATATGAGGAGAACGAAATGTCACTCCAAGGGCAGTGCTGTGGTCTAATCGGCCACCCTGAGGAAATCTGGAATAGTCCATGGCTTTGTGTTTGAAGGAACGTCCAGGGAGGACGGAGAGATGTCAGTAAGGGTAGTGAGATGCTCAGATGAGAGCAAGGTGGAGGAAGCAAGGTGGATGTCTACAGCCTGCAGGGAAAGAGGCCCAGGTGTGGGACACCATAGGACAGCCAGTGGTTATGCTGATCGAGGGCTCAGGCAAGGCTAAAAGCCGCCAAGAGAGCCGGGTCTTTCTCCCCTTGGCTGTGGCTGTTATCTCAACCACCAGGCCTACGAGGAGACACTTTAACCTTATGGCACCAGGACCTCATTCCCATCGCCCCACCCAGGAGAGACCCATAAGCATTGTACCTGTCCTGGTTTTGGCTCGGATAGAGTTAATTTTCTTCCTAGTAGCTGGTATAGTGCAGTGTTTTGGATTTAGTAGGAAAATAATGTTGATAACACACTGCTGTTTTAGTTGTTGCTAAGTAGTGTTTATCTAAGTCAAGGATTTTTCAGCTTCTCATGCCCAGCCAGCAAGAAGGCTGGAGAGGCACAAGGAGTTGGGAGGGGACAAAGCCAGGGCAGCTGACCCAAACTGTCCAAAGGGCTATTCCATACCATATGACATCATGCCCAGTATATAAAGTGGGGGAGTTGGCTGGGAGGGGCAGATTGCGACTCAGGAACTAACTGGGCATCGGTCGGTGAGTGCTGCAATTGCATTGCGCATCACTTGTTTTGTATAGTCTGATTCTTTTAGTATTATTATTGTCATATTATTATATTATCATTATTTTCATTCCTTTCTCTCCTATTAAACTGTCTTTATATTAACCCATGAGGGTTTTTTTTTTCCTATTCTCTCCCCCATCCCACTGGGTGCGGGGAGTGAGCGAGCGGCTGCGTAGTGCTTAGTTGCCGGCTGGTGTTACACCACAACAGTACCATAGTCCTGCAATTGGCATTGCGCATCCCCATTGCAGTGCCCCAGGAAGAGCCCTGAGCAACATGTGAGGGACAGGATCTCCCTTCCCAGGGCTGGGGGTCAGGGCTTGGCCCTTTGCCTTCAAGGAACACGTGAAAGTTTACTCAGAATCTGTTCCTTTACATTGCCTTTGTCTACTTGTCATCACTTTCTCCTGTTTTCTGCTCTAAGCAGCCCCTGGGGAGGCTTTGTCCGTAATGTCCCTCAGCGGGACCCATTAAGGCTCCAGAAACTTTGGATTGGCATCTGACTTAGACATCTTGAGAGGTTTCTTCAACTTCCTCTCAGTGTCTGAGGTTCATGGACTCGGCACCAAATACACCATGGGGCTCGTTAAAACACAAGAAGCCATGTCTCTTCCCATGATTTTCTGCAAGTGTTCAAGACCTGGGCAGCTAATTGGAGAGGTTCAGGAGTGCGGTTAAGAGACATAATCGTATGAACAGCTAGTAAAAAAGAATTTCTCCTTGAAGTCTTTCTTTTTTTACTTTTTTCCACTCAACAGCAAAAGTGTTCTCAACATTTTCCAATTGATATGATGCAGAAGATTTCCTAATGAAATAGGAGAAGCAGGCTCCTTGAGGTCAGGCACTGCCTGGACAACATTCCTCCTCACCTCCCCAGCACCCACCCTTTCTCTCATGGCCGCCTGGGACTCGCATCACTTCTCCTGACATCAGACTTCTCCACCCAAGTCTGCAGCTGGAGGTTACAGCCTCTTTTGCACCAACTCCCACCTGCTTTCCTTAGAGACCTGGCTGCACACAGGCACAGCAGGCTTTCTCTTCATTGCCACCAAACAGAAGGAAAGCATGGTAAAATTTAACAACCAACCAACCACACTCCTCAACTCTGTGCTCCATTCAAGCTGCCTCCAGTGAGGTTCACCACCCACACGGGGTAACCTCACTGGAAATGTTTTAGACAGAGTGATAGGAAAGGATAGATATAAACAGAATGTAGGAGTTGGCTGAAGAGTCAATTAGACTGCTGAGAGACAAGGGCAGGCTTGTAACTCCCTGAAGCTCAAAGCAGCACCTGGGTGGTTGAGAGGGATCTGGCTGAGCAAGGAGTAAGGGGAGGTGGAACAGGAGAGCAATGGAAAGGGCACAGGTCCAGATAGTCTGCTGAGAAGATGCCTTAGAGTGGTCGTTTCATCAGGACAAGTGGAAAGATTTGGGAGATTAAATACAGGTATAATGGCCAGAGTCTCAGCAATGCAAGTACAAGGGAAGGTGCATATTTCTTCTCCTGCGATGAATATACTTCCTGGAAATTCCCATTTTGGCATGGTAGGAAAACTTGTCATTTGAGTAAAAGTATTCAGTTATCTCAGCTGGTGAAAAGGTGCTCCTGTGCTTTTTAAAAGTTGCAAGCAGTTCTTCCTCTTTCCAGGCAGAGCTCAGCTGTCTGACCATGGACATGAAGTGCCACTTGCAGAGGCCCCAGTGTAGGCGAGGTGTTTGCCTGGGACTGGCCGCTGTCAGACAGGGCAGGAGGTCTCCTGCAGAAGACCAGAGCCCCTCGGAGGCTGCTGATAGAGGCCGGGCAGAGGGTCCCAGGGCACCTGAACTGGCACCAGGCGCCTGTGTCCCTGTGACTGGAGGCATCTGTGTCCCTGTAGCTGCATCCCAGATCCGTTTGGGAAATGGCTTTTCCTTCTAAAAAAAGAAAAGGTCACAAAATCCCCCCAAAGACTGGTATATTAAATCAGAATGAACCAAAACAAGGAGGACAAGAACACAAAGAATTTCAAAAGATGAAAATTATACTAAACTATTTCTGCCCTTTAGATCTTTTTCTTTACTTCTTCATTGTTTTGGTTTTTTGTCAAAATTGTCTGACCATTTCTATCATAATCAGGCCTGCAGCATTAAAAGAGAGAGGTCTGTAGTCCAACCGTCTGTTCAAAGCAGGGTCAGGTATACATTCAGACCTGGTTGTTCAGGGCTTAATCGAGTTGGGTCTTGAAAACCTGCAAGGACGGAGGACTGTACCTTCTCCCAGGGTGACCAGTGCTTGTTCCAATGCATGGCTGGCCTTCTGGTGAAAAAGGTGAGGGCTCCCTTGCTGTGAGGTGCCCCTCAGCCATGCCTTCTCCAGGCTGAACAAGCCCAGGTTCATCAGCCTTTCCTCACAGGGAAAGTGATCCAGCCCCCTGAGCATCTTCAGGGCCCTTCACTAAACCCGCTCCAGCTTGCCAACACCTTTCCAGCACTGGGGTTGCGGAAACTGGACCCAGTGTTCTGGATGTGGTCTAACAAGTTCCAGGTAGAGGGGGAGAGTCCCTTCCCTCCATCTCCTGGCCGTGCTCCTGGTCGTAGAGCCCAGGGCCCTGCTGGCCTCCCTTGCTGCCAGGGCACGCGGCGGCCTCCTGTCCAGCTCCCTGCCCACCAAGACCTTTCCCACAGAGCTGCTCCCCAGCCAGGCAGCCCCCAGCCTGTGCCATTGCCAGGGGGAGTCCCCTGCAGGGGCAGACACTGGCACTTGTCCTTGTGGGACTTCCTGAGGTTCCTGTCAATACGTGCTCTCCTCCTCCTTGAGCCCTTTCACTGAGCAGAGGCCTGGGAGACCTTTTTAGCAAAGACTAAGGCAAAGGCGGCATTGAGTGCCTCAGCCCCGTCTGTGTCTGCTGTTATGAACCCCTTCTCATCATTCAGCAGCCTGTGCCTTGTCCAGCCTTTTACTGCAAACACAGTGGCTGAAGCTCTTCATTTGGCTCTTGATGTCGCCTGCAGCCCCCATCAGCTCCAGGTGAGCTTTGCCTTTCCGAAACACAGACCTGCATGCTCAGGTCATCTTTCTAAATTCCTCCTTCATAGCCTGTCCTTGCTTCCACCTCCTGATCGTTGTGTTAGGGCTCCAACCTGTGACCCGTTCCTGCGCCAGCACAGCCCCACTGCCCAACACATGCTCCCACGGCCCCCCTCATCGGACACTGCACAGGACAGGGTGTGTTTGGGGTGGGGAAACGTCCCCACCAGAGTCCCCATAGCAGACCTCAGTGTCCATCCCCACCAGCCCTCCTTCTTTTGCAGCCCCCCAGTGCCTGGCCCCAGCCAAGCCCCAACCGTGTCCCACACAAGGGTTCACAGACAGCCCTGCTCTGGGGTCTGCCAAGGTCTGGGTAAGAAGAGAGGCTGGGCAGGGCTGGCTCTTCCCCCGACACAGGCACTGAGACCAGCAGGAGGAAGGAGATGGCCACAGAGCAAAACCATCCATAAACTGGGATGAGGGGCCAGTGCTGGAAATATGCGATGGGAGAGGCTGGGGGGTGACGAATGCCCTGGGGCACCTTGTCGGTGTGTCCATGCCACCAAGGGCACAGACCGGCCTCCTCTCTCCTGCAGCTGCATGTCTCGGCTCCCTTCCAGGAGTCTGGGCTCTGCACCACACACCCACTGGAGCGTGTCCTCACCCTGCATGGGCAAACATCGAAGCTAACATTGGTGTTGTCCTCTCCTGGGCGCTTTCCAGCCCCACCTAGCCTCTCCCCAGCTCTTCCCACCTCCCCTGCCTGCTCCCCAGCCCAGCCCCGCAGAGCAGCCCAGTGTGGGCTGGCCCCATGGCAGTGCCCACTGCACGGTGCTGCAGAGCTCTGGGCATTAACCCCCCCAGCCCCTCTGAAGGGCACAGCAGCTGCTGGGGGGCAGGAGGGGTGTCAGGCTCCCCATCAGCCCCAGGGATGGAGGTTCACCATGGCATGAGGAAATGGAGGTCAGTGAAAGTGGAGGACTCCTGGTCTCGGGTCCAGGAGATGCCCACCACACACTGACTGTGCCCCCTCAGTGTCAGCCCCTCTCCCCAGGCCAGCACAGGAGTCCTGGGCAGGTGACAGAGCAGCCGGCCCTGAGCTGGGGCCTGCAGAAAGAGGTTTCTCTTTTTCATTCATTCCTCCCTGCAGGCACACAAATGCTCCCTTGCTCTTCTCCAGGGTCCTCCCTGCTCCCCAGAGAGCCTTCCCAGGTGAGCGTGTCCGTGCTGGCCTGGCCGGCCGTTCCTGGCTCCCTCCCCGCTCCCTGCAGGGCCCCAAGCTTGCGGTGCTGCTCTGCAGAGCAAGGGGACTATGGTGCCCTGAGGTCACGGGGTGACCCTCCACTGGCCGTGCTGCTGGGGGAGGGAAGCAGACCCAGGCAGACGGGGTTCACTGCTGCTGAGGCCCTTTCCATCTTCCCTTGATGGCTCCAGGGCCAAGGAAGGGGCTAGGCAGGACCATGGGGTGTCTCCACTGGCACAAAAGGCAAGGGAGGTCTGCACTAGATCCAGCCCGTGGGATTTCCAAGAGGGTGTCCTGACCCACTCTCCAGTCTTGTGTCCCTTTGCCTTCTGGCTCCTCACAGCCTCTCCTGGCATTGCAGGGCCCTCATTAGCCCATGGTGTCCTCAGGTTCACCTTTTCCTCCAGAAGACTCCACCTTGGACGGTCACTCCTTTTATGAGGTGCCACTCACTGCCCGCCCACACTCACATACTGTCCCTGGAGATCCCCTGAGCAACCCTGGCAGCTCCCAATTCCTCTCCAGGACGGCATCTTCCATCAGCCCCACTGCAGGTGGGACAGTGCCAGGCAGATAAATCAAAGAGCAGTTGCTGTCTGCATGGACATGTGCAACCAAGAAGGGAGGTCTTTGTCCAGCCCTTGGTCCCTAACAGATCCCCCTGGGACTCGGAGCTTGTCCCCCTGAATCCATGGAGATCCTAGAAGAGCAAAAGTCCTTTGAGGGAGCAGCTCCTTGGGTGTATTCCTGACACCAGCTTTGGAAGAGGCCTCCAGCCTTCTGGCCCTGCCCTGAAGAACCCCTTTGGTTATGGGGGCTTGCAC
>NC_059496.1:419349-446360 GCF_018139145.2 Gymnogyps californianus
TAAACTGGATCCCCAGTGCACTGGGGAAATTAGCAGCAGTGCTCCCCATCCAGCTGGAGCTGCTTCCCACCCTGACCAGCAAGGCCAGTGTGAGTCACCCTGTGACCCAGGCACCACAGCCAAATGGCTCTGCAGAGCAGCACCGCCAGCTCGGGGCCCTGCAGGGAATGGGAGGGGGCCAGGAACAGCCAGGTAGATCAGCAGAGGGTTAGGGAGAGCTCAGAACAGAGATGACCTAGGCTGGAAATTGCCTCAGAGACAAAAATACCAGTGTTCACTTAATCCAAGACAATGCCCAGACTGTGGGTGCCCTAAAGCATGTTCATGGTGCAGAGGCAGAAGTCCTCACTGTGCTGGTGCTCCACCAGGCCTGGGTAGTGGATGAAGAAGGCCGGTGCTCACAACTACCCATCTCTTAGTGCCATCGCCCCTCCTCAAGGGTGGCATCGAAAGGGAGGCTGGGACCCTGCATCAGGGCTTGCACTGAAGGAAGCATGACTCAGCAGCCCTGTGAGTTTGCTGCTGTCCCTCAGTCTCTGTGCCCAGCACATGTCCTTGAAAGCTTCCTCCACCCCATGCGCTGTCCCTTACCCCAGTAGACAGTCCTAGTTCCTCTGAGCAGCCATTTCCAGCCCTGGCCATTCACCATGGTCCAGCTGAGGGCTGATCTTTGAAATGTGACCAGCCCCGTCCTCTTGCTGGGCTCAGTGTGTGCACTGGGGGAACACCCAGACCTGCATGGGCTCAGACATGCCCAGAGCCTGGCAGACCCCAGAGCAGGGCTGTCTGCAAAGCCTCACATGGGCCATGGCCAAGGCAGGGAAGGGGTCGGGTGCTGGGCGAGCAGTCAAAGCCAGACGGCCACAGGGGAACGGGGCACTGAGGTCTGTTGTGGGAAGTGTGCCAGGAGGATGTTTCCCCAGCCCTGAATGCACTCTGTCCTGAGTGGTGCCTGCAGGGCAGAGCTCTGGGGCCACCTGTAGGGATGCAGGGCTGGGCCAGCCCAGGGACAAGACCAGGGATCTGAACAAAAGCCACGATGCTCCAAGAAGCTCCCACACTGATGGAAACCCCAAATTCCCCTCCATTCCCAGGCAGGCAGGGCTGTCACCCCACTCAGTGGGATTGCTCCGGGGACTCAAAAGACACCCTGGGGTGGGAGGTGTGGGGCAGCCAAGATTGACCCCAGCACTCCCAGCTGCCCCTCTGCAGCCAGAGCAGCTCTCCAGAGTTGGGATGAGACTCGCTGCTGCTCTCTCCATGGTCAGAGCTCTCTTGGGGCTGCAGCCACTGGCACTGCCTGCTGGGAGCCCCAGACCTAGTTCTGAGCCCCAGTGCCCTGCACCGCAGCTCTATAGTACTTCCCCTCCCATGCCAGCATCCTCTCTCAGGAGCACCACCAAGTGCATTACTCCCTGACCAGGTATGCAGAGGAGCTGCTGGAGGACTTCTCTGCTCACCCCTTCTGCCGCCAGCTATGTCCTGGTGTCAGCCCACAGGCTCCGCCATAGTTCCTCGGTGTTAGGTGCTTGGCGTCTTGACATGGCCTTCGCTGAGCCTCTGCAGGGACCCCCAGTGAGTGTCTCTGCTTGGAGCTGGCCACCACATGCTGGCTGCAGTCACAGGGGATCCCAGTGAGGCCACATCTGGAGAGTAGGTTGTGATTGTCCTTGGTCAGAGTAGGGGTGAGGATCTGTCTGACAGTCAGGAAGGGAAAGAGAGGACAAGAGACAATGAGGACAAGAAGCAGGAAGGGAAATTTCAAATGAGGTTTAAGGGGAAAAAAAATCACCTTTATAGTTGATTAGTACTGGCTCGGGGCCCAGAGTTTTCAAAACTCAAGTGGAGAAAGCACTGACCAATGCATTCTAGCTGACATGTTCTCCCTGCTCAGAGCAGATAAGTAGCACTAGACACCTCCATGGGTCCCTTCTGACCCTTCTTGGTGGTACGTCTGGAGATCGCCTAGTCGAGTCCCCACTGCTCAAGCAGGATCAGCTAGAGTGGGTTTCCGAGTACAGGATCCAGCTGGGTTTTGAATATTTCCATGGATGGAGACTCCACAACCTCTCTGGGCAACCTGTTCCAGTGATCAACCACCCTCCCAGTAGAGAAGTGTTTTATTGTATTGAGATGGAAGTTCCTGTGCTTCAGTTTCTACCCATTGTCTGTCACTGTGCAGCAGGGAGAAGATCGTGGCTCCCTCTTCTTCATTCCCTCCCATCAGGTATTGATACACATTGATAAGATCCCCATGAGCCTTCCCTTCTGCAGGCTAAAAAGTCCCAGCTCTCTCAGGCTCTCCTCCTGAAGGATGCTTGTGTGACTTCAGAATCTTTGTGGCCCTTTACTGGACTCGCTGCAGTAAGGCCATGTCTCTCTTGTAGTGGGCAGCCCAGCACTGGACACAGCACTCCAGATGGGGCTTCCCCAGTGCTGACTAGAGGGGAAGGATCACCTCTCTCGACCTGCTGGCAAACCGCTCCTGAATGGAGCCCAGGAGGCTGTAGGCCTACTTTGCCACACAGCCACACTGCTGGCTCATGGGCAGCTTGTTGCCCTCCAGGGCCCCCTGGTCCTTCTCTCGAAACCTGCTTTCCAGCCAGTCAGCCCCCAGCCTGTACTGGTCCGTGGGGTTATTCCTGCCTAGGGGCAGGACTTTGTGTTTCCCTTGCTTGAACTTCATGAGGTTCCTCTCTGCCCAGTTCTCCAGCCTGCCCAGGTCCTTCAGAGCAGCAGTGGCAACCAGCTGGTGTATCAGCCACTCCTCCTGTTGTGGTTTAACCCTAGCCAGCAACTAAGCACCACACAGCCGCTCACTCCCTCCCCCCCCCGTTGGGATGGGGGAGAGAATTGGAAGAGTAAAAGTGAGAAAACTCGTGGGCTGAGATAAAGACAGTTTAACAGGTAAAGGAAAAGCACGCACGCAAGCAAAGCAAAACAAGGAATTCATTCACTACTTCCCATTGGCTGGCAGGTGTTCAGCCATCTCCAGGAAAGCAGGGCTCCATCACGCATAATGGTTACTTGGGAAGACAAACACCATCACTCCAAACGTCCCCCCTTCCTTCTTCTTCCCTCAGCTTTCTATGCTGAGCATGACGTCATAGGGTATGGCATATCCCTTTGGTCAGTTGGGCTCAGCTGTCCCAGCTGTGTCCCCTCCCAACTTCTTCTGCATGCCCAGCCTACTCGCTGGTGGGGTAGTGTGAGAAGCAGAAAAGGCCTTGACTCTGTGTATTCACTGCTCAGCAGTGACTAAAACATCCCTGTGTTAGCAACACTGTTTTCCGCACAAATCCAAAACATGGCCCCATACTAGCTACTATGAAGAAAACTAACTCTATGCCATCCAAGACCAGCACACCTCCCAATTTTCTATCATCCACAAGCTTGCTCAGGATGCCCTCAGTCCCATCATCCAGGACTGTCATGAAAGGTTGAATAGAATGGGACCCAGTATCAACCCTTGGGTTACACCACTGGTGCCTATCCTCCAGCTGGACTTTGTGCCACTGGACACAAGCCTCTGGGACCAGCCATTCAGTCAGTTTTCAATTCACCTCATTTTCCACTTATCTAGTCCATACTTGCTCAGCTTGTCTATAGGGGTATAAAGGGAGACAGGCTGACAGCTCCCTGCATCCTCCTTCTTGCCCTGCTTCAAGAGAGCATTTCCATTTGCTGTCTTCCAGTCCTCAGGAACCTCAACAAATTGCCGTGACCTTTCACATAGGATTTCAAGTGGCCTTACAATGACATCAGCCAGCTTCCTCAGCACTCATGAGTGCATCCCCTCAGGTCTTGGAGTGCATCTTGCCTCTGGTCTTGGAGGCCTGGGATTCCTGAAGGTTGGTCTTACCAGTAAACTCAGAGAGGAAGAAGGCGTGGAGGACCTTGACCCTTTCTGTGCTCTCTGTCACCAGGGTCCCTGCCCTGTCTAGCAGCAGGCCTACATTTTCCCAAACCTTCCTTTTACTGCTGGCATTGTTGTTGAATCCTCTCTTGATGCCATTCACATCCAGATTGAATTACCCGATGGAACACAAGATGGGCTTTTGCTTTCCCAACACCCTCTCTGAATGCTCAGGAGGTTCTTGGTACCCTCCAGAAACCTCCTGAGTGTCTTGTGCCCTGCTGTGCTGCCCCTCAGGCAGATGTCCAGCTGGGTAAGGTCCCCCATGAGGACCAGGGCCTGTGAATGAGAAGCTTCTTGTGCTTGTCTGAAGAAGGCCTCATCTGTTGCTTCTTCCTAATATGGTTGGTCCATAGCAGATACCAACTACAACATCACCCACATTGGTCTGCCCACTAATCCTGACCCATCAGCTCTCATCCGGCTCATCACCTGTCACTAGGCAGAGCTCCATGCTTTCCTGCTGCTTGCAACTTTCCCTCCTCACTGACCTTCCCCATCCTTCCTAAAGAGGCGGCTTCCATCCATGGCCACACTCCAGTGATGTGAGCTATCTGACCGTGTCTCTGAAATCTAAGTGAGAGTGTTTGCTCCCCAAGCTGTGTGCATTCCTGTACAGGCACATCAGAGGTGTCCCCAGCCATGCTGATTTCCCTGCTCAGATTGAGGGCTACTTGAAGGGTGGCCACAAACAGCCCTGCTTGAACCCTTTGCTTCACCTCTGACTGTCTTCTTCCCTGTTTCCCCCCTCCCAAGTTCTTCCCTTTGGTCATCCTCAAACCCTCTCACACAAGAAACCCACCTCTGGTTTCCCTTTACCCACTGGCCCTGGCTTTGCTTGCCTCGTGCCCTCTGTTGGTGTTTCTGAGATGGCTGCATTGGGAATTCTGACTTTGGTCAGCAAATCCATTAAACTAGTACTTCCTTTTATTACCCGTCATGTCCTGCAATTCCTCCTGCTGTCATCTTGTCAGAGGCACCACAGGACAGGGTGAGACACCTACAGACACACATTAAGAGCTGACACAATGAAGCTTCCATTCATGGGGACCTTGAGAAACTCTGGGATTTGGCCAACAGAAACCTCACCAGGTTTTACAAGGAGAAGTGCCCAATCCTGCATCAGGGCAGAATAGCTCCATGTATCAGGGCAAGCTTGGAGGTGACCAGCTGAGGAGTGACCCTGAGGAGAAGGCCATAGTTGCTACAAGGGACGCTGTAGGAGCCAGTACAGCATGTTGATCACGAATAAGGCCAGCTGCATACAGTCCTTAATTAGGAAGAGTGTGGCCACTCAGACCAGGGAGTTACCTCTCCCCTTGGCTGGGAGGAGTGGCCACTCTCCCAGGGCCCTGAGCTGGCTGTGCTGCTCTGCAGGGCAGGCGGGTGGTGGTGCCCAAAACCACAAGGAGACAATCCCAGGCAGATCCCTGCTGATCATTCAGATCACGTCCCGGGGCACTGGGCATGTACATGTGAAGGCTCAGCCACACCCATTCCCCAACACATGGCCCCATGTCCTCGTCCACTCAGCCCACGGAGAACTTGAGCACAGCAGTACAGCTTTGTAAGTGGAAGTTTCTGCAGCCTGTCCTTCACTTCAGCTTTGGAAGAAGAGCCCAACCTCCAGACACCGGCCCTGAGGAAACACCCTTTTATTGCAGAGATGTGAGACGGGAGGCCAGCTGTACCGTAGTGCCAGACACACGTACAAAGGCCTCTGGGTCAGACAGGCTGCTTCATGCCCCTGGAGAAGTGGTGTGGATGCAGACATTCCTGGATAAACTTGGTTATCACAGATAAAATGCCCAAAGCACAGGAGGTTCGAGGTACATTGGAAATCACTTGTGAAGAGACACGTGCAGCTTACTGCTGCTGACAGAAGAATAATTGAATCAGTTTCTTCAGGGTGTCTTTGAGCTCCTTGTTCCTCATGCTGTAGATGAGGGGTTCACTGCTGGAGGTACCACCGAGTACAGCACTGCCAGCACCAGGTCCAGAGCTGGTGAAAAGATGGAGGGGGGCTTCAGGTAGGCAAACATGGCAGTGATCAAAACCAGGGAGACCACGGCCATGTGAGGAAGGCACATGGAAAAGGCTTTGTGCTGTCCGTGCTTAGACGGGATCCTCAGCACAGCCCTGAAGATCTGCACATAGGACAGCAGAATGAAAAAAAGCACCCTGAAGATAAAGAAAAACCAAAGAGAAGAAGCCCAGCTTTCCTGAGGTAGGAGTGTGAGCAGGAGAGCTTGAGGATCTGGGGGATTTCACAGAAGAACTGATTCAGTGCATTGCCTTGGCAGATAGGTATTTGTCCTTGTTTCGGCTGGGACAGAGTTAACTCTCTTCTTAGTAGCTGGTACAGTGCTGTGTTTTGGATTTAGTGTGAGAATAATGTTGATAACACTCTGATGTATTAGTTGTCGCTAAGTAGCGCTTATCTTAAGCCAAGGACTTTTCAGTTTCCCATGCTCTGCCAGCAAGCAGGTGTGCAAGAAGCTGGGAGGGAGCATAGCCAGGGCAGCTGACCTGAACTAGCAAAGGGTGTTCCATACCATGGAACGTCATGCCCAGTATATAAACAGGGGGGAGTTGGCCAGGAGGCGGATCGCGGCTCTGGCATCGGTCAGTGGTGAGCAATTGCATTGTGCACACTGGGTTTTTTTCCTCCCCCCCCTCCTTTTTTTTGTTATATTCCTTTTCATTACTACTACTATTATTATTATTAATTAATTATTATTGTTAGTATTATATTTTACTTTAGTTATTAAACTGTTCTTATCTCAACCCACGAGTTCTGCCTTCTTTCCCGATTCTCATCCCCATCCCACAGGAGCTGGGTGGGGGACGGGGGAGAGCGGCTGTGTGGTGCTTGGCTGCTGACTGGGGTTAAACCACGACATGAGTGTAAACAGGTTTCTAGTCAGTAGGCTTCTCTGACGGAGCCCTGCACTTGGTCACTAGCCTGTGTCCTGTGTTCTCATTAGAGCCTATTTCCAACTACCTCCGGCGCGGGTGCATTCTCTGTTCTTAGTGGGCATGTGAATGGCAGTGAACTTCAAGCTAGACTCACCGGTGAGTAGGTTACGAGGTCTGTGTTACAGCAAGTGGAGCAGGGCCGCAAACATCCTGGACTCCAATGCCTGGGTGCATGCACAGGGGAGACCAGGAGGATCTGAGTCCAGGTGCTGGATAGAATGAGTGCCTAAGGCACACCTGGGTCTTCTCCTAGAGAGACTGATGGGCTGGAGAAGGCTTACTGGCTTCCTCCTTCCCACTGGCAGCACAAGACTCACAGGGTCCTGCTCACCATAGGCCTCAACGCTGCAAGAGCTGAGGAACTTGCGGAGGAACAGCATGGTGCAACTTGGCAAAACGGGCTCTAAGTCCTTGCCAGGCCTGGCTCTCCAGACTGTACCTGCACAGGTTGATCAGGATACACTTCTGCAGCTGCCACCGGCATTGGGTGGGCACCAGTGAGGACCCTCAGCTCCCTTCAGTCAGGGGAGCAGTCTCTGGAAGCAAGCCGTGTTGTAGAGGAAGAAGGTGGCCAAGGTGTCTGGGAGTCACTATCAGAACCCAAGTGTGAAAGGAAAAATGCTCTTGTTTTGGCAGAAAGAAAAGTTCATCTGGAGTCGAAGTGTGGGTCAGATCTTAACTCGATCTTAACTAGTTCCCTCAGCCGCTCCTCATAAGACTTGTGCTCTAGACCCTCCAGCAGCTTCATCGCTCTTCTTTGGACACACTCTGGCACCTCAATGTCTTTCTTGCAGTGAGAGGCCCAAAAATGAACACTGTATTCGAGGTGCAGCCTCACCAGTGCCGAGTACAGGGGGACATCACTTCCCAGTCCTGCTGGCCACACTATTTCTGTACAAGCCAGGATGCTATTGGCCTTCTTGGCCACCTGGGCACACTGCTGGCTCATCTTCAGCCAGCTGTCAACCAACAGCCCCAGGTCCTTTTCCACCAGGCAGCTTTCCAGCCACTCTTCCCCAAGCCTGCAGCATTGCATGGGGTTGTTGTGACCCAAGCAGGACCTAGCATTAGCCTGGTTGAATCTCATACAATTGGCCTCAGCCCATCAATGCATCCCTCTGTAGAGCCTTTCTACCCTCAAGCAGATCAACACCTCTGCCCAGCTTGCTGTCATCTGCAAACTTACTGAGGGTGCACTCGATCCCCTCGTCCAGATCATTGATAAAGTTATTAAACATGACTGGACTCAATACTGAGCCCTGGGGAACAACCCTTGTGACCGGCCGCCAACACTGGATTGAACTCCATTCACCACAACTCTTTGAGCCCGGCCAGCCAGCCAGTTTGTTACCCAGTGAAGAGTGCACCCGTCCAAGCCATGAGCAGCCAGTTTCTCCAGGAGAATGCTGTGGGAAACGGTGTCAAAGGCTTTACTAAAGTCCAGGTAAACAACATCCACAGCCTTTCCCTCTGCCACTAAGCGGGTCACCTTGTCAAGAAGGAGATCAGGTTAGTCAAGCAGGACCTGCCTTTCATAAAGCCATGCTGACTGGGCCTGATCACCTGGTTGTCCTGTACATGTCGTGTGATGGCACTCAAGATGATCTGCTCCATAACCTTCCCTGGCATCGAGGTCAGACAGACCTGTAGTCCCGGATCCTCCTTCTGGCTTTTCTTGTAGATGGGCATCTGTACTGGTTTTGGCTGGGATAGAGTTAAAATTCTTCATAGGAGCTTGTACAGGGCTATGTTTTGGATTTGTGCTGGAAACAGTGTTGATAACACAGGGATGTTTTAGTTATTGCTGAGCAGTGCTTACACAGAGTCAAGGCCTTTTCTGCTTCTCACACTGCCCCACCAGCGAGTAGGCTGGAGCTGCACAAGAAGTTGGGAGGGGACGCAGCTGGGACAGCTGGCCCAATTGCTCAAAGGGATATTCCATACCATATGATGTCATGCTCAGCAATAAAACTAGGGGGGATTGGTGGGGGTGCTGCTGCGGGGACTGGCTGGGCATCTGTCAGCTGGTAGCGAGCAATTTTTTCATTTGCATCACTTGTTTTTCTTGGGTTTTATTTTCTTCTCTCTTTGTTTTATTTTCCTCTTTTCCTTAGAATTCTTTTTAAAATTTCTTTTCAATTATTAAACTGTTTTTATCTCAACCCATAAGCTTCTTTCTCACTTTTACCCTTCCGATTCTCCTCTCATCCCAGAGCGGGGGAGTGAGCGAGCGGCCGTGTGGTGCTTAGTTGCTGGCCAGGGTTAAAGCATGACACCTACCAATGGTTTGAGTGGAGAAACATTGCTCAGAGGATCTTCTCAATTTGTATTGGCATAGTTTATATCTCTACAACCTATGTGTTGTGATGTGTTTCGATTGCTGCAGGGCCATTTGCAACCCCTCACACTACTCTGTCCTTACGAACTCCTGGTTGTGCTCCATGCTCATCTTTAGCTGCTGGGGAATGGCACCTCTATCCATGCTCAGCCCCACCGTCTTGTATGCCATTAGACCCTCTGTGCCCAATGTAGAGACTGCTTCTTCTGCGGCATCATCCCTTTGCTGAGAGCAGCCAGCATGGGCACCAGCTCCTATGAAACATGAGCATTGCTCTCTCCTCCGCTGTGTTGCTGAGCTCCTTCACACTGTCTTCTGTGCTTTATGCCTGCATTATATGCATCATCCTGAGGATAACCTCTGTGCAAAGCCACAATAAGGCCTTCTTCACCTGCATATCCTTCACCTGCATATCCTATATTTCTTCACTCACTATCGCAAATGCTAGCGGCATGTTTGACCATGTGAGGCCTGAAGAGAAGCTGCTTTGTTGTAAGCTGTCTGCAAATGTGCAGGTTCCTCTAAGGAAGTGCATTCAGGAGAAGAATAGTTTTAGATAATGTAGGTGTCAGCCAACAGAGTCAGAAGACACAACCCTTTGAGTGTTTGAACTGACCCAGACAATGGAAACTGGGACTGCCACCTCTGATTCACTGATTCACTGTGCTCCTACTGCTGTAGGTGACGGAGCTTGAGCTTTTGCTCAAATACAGCCAGCGGCTTAGTCTCAGAAAGTTTTCCGGACGAACCCAGTGCAGAGATTCCCCTATGCCAGACTAGAGGCAAAGAACGCCGGGCATTTGGGATCTAAGACTAGCCTGAGCCCCAAGCTAAAATGTCAATGCAAACATGGAGCACTGCCCTATACTGAACTTCCCATTTGACTCCTTGTGTAAGTGCTACCCATTGTGCCCTGGGACAGAGCCTGAGGGGACAACACAGTCTGTGGAGAAGCTTTGTTTCACTCCTTCAAACCCTCCCTCTCCTCCCCTCCCTCTCCTCCCCTTGCATTTGGAATCATCCTGGGTCTGGAGCCATCTGCTCTGCTCCTTTCTAGGTCTACAAACAAATGTAAAGATGAAGGGAAAAACATCAGTCTTTATTGCATAGATTCTTCTTGTGCTTCCTTCTGTTAGATAAGTATTTTGATGTTAAAAATAATAATAAATCAGAGATTTGAGACTTGAATAGTGAGTTTCATCTACTTTGCTGCAGGTGCCTGTGAGAACTTGTTTTCCCAAGGCTCCCTCTGCAGTCAGTGGAGACAAGAGAAAACGCTAGAGGCTGGGTCCTCCCAACCTATAACTGGCATGCAAAAGAAAGGTTACAAATCTCTTCCAGACACTCTTCTCTTGCTCTGCCTTTAGGTCAGGACATTTGATAGTCATAGCAATGAGCAGCTGTTTCGAAACAACGGCATTTCAGTGCAGACGGATGTCAGATGAGACTGTGTGGAACCGTAATAAATTTCAGTCATTATTTGAGTACTAAAGAAGGCAAGTTATACTTGGTCCCTCTTCTACCCCCTCCCCCTTTGCTGAAGAAACAGAGAGCAAGAAGCTGTGGAAGAAAGCAGGGCATTACAGAAGAGATACTTGACATTACTTCTTTTGAAATCAACAGATTCTCAGGGATTCCTAGTCCAAAAAGGCAAGTACTGAAAAGTAGAAAGAATAGCTTTCAACATACATGTTTGGTTTGGTTTGATTTGATTTGATTTGATTTGATTTGATGATTGATGGTTTAGCATTTGTGCAATAGAAGAGATGAGTTTGGCACAGAGGTGTGACAGATGTTTGCAATAGGTCTGAGTGAATTTGGAATTTCCCAGGAATGGGGTGAAATAGCTAACAGCCTCTTTAAAATCTTCTGTCCTGGAGAAAGAATCCTTTGTGAGTGTTTGAAAAAGGTAGAAAGAAGACAGGAAATGCTCTGAGGACTCTAACTGAAATGTACAACATAAAAATCAGGGTGTGAGCAATGCTTGAAGGCTCTCTCTCTGTGTGTTATATAGGAAGATTGCGGGAAAGGAAAGAAGCAGAAAAGGAAGGACCGAACTTTTCATCCAGACTGTGAAATTATCACACTTGCTTTTTGCCATGTTCCTGTCTCGGCAGGATGAACTGAAATTCAGCATGGGAGCAGAAAATGAATCTGCAGTTACTGAGTTCATCCTAGAGGGTTTCTCGGGGCTTGATCAAAGCCTACAGCTCTTTCTCTCTCTGGTCCTTCTGCTCATATACCTGACAACAGTGATGGGGAACGCAACCATCATCTTCCTCGTGTGTGTGGATCACCGCCTGCAAACCCCCATGTACTTTTTCATCAGCAATCTGTCCTTCCTGGAAATCTGGTTTACATCCTCCACAAGCATCAAATTGTTTGTGATCCTGAGTTCTGGTAGAGAACAATCTCACTAAGCAGCTGCTTTGCCCAATGCTATTTCTATTCTGCTCTGGGCGGTACAGAGCTTGTTTCTACTTGTTGTCATGTCTTTGACCGTTATGTTGCCATCTGCCAGCCTTTGCATTATGCTGCCATCATGAAGCCTCAGCTCTGCATCCACCTGGTTGTTGCCACTTGGGTCACAGGCATCACGCTCTTCGATTACCGTCTGGTCCTCCTCTACAAGCTGACTTTCTGTGGCTCGAACAAGATCCACCATTTTTTTTGTGACAACTCGCCCTTATATCAAATTGTCCTCGCTCTGACACAGCCTGCTTTGGAAATAGACTCTGCTTTTATCATCATTGGTCATACTGGGTTCCTTATGTTAACTCTGGCATTTTACATGGGCATCCTTTTCTGTATTCTACACCTTCCAGCAGCTCTGGGAGGAAAAAAGCTTTTACTCACCTGTTCTTTCCCATCCTCATCACCTTGGCCATTGGATATGGGAGCGTGCAATTGCTCTCGTATGTGTGTCCTTCAGAAGATGTTTCCCTTGGAGACAAACAGAGTTGTAGCTTTGCTGCACATGTCCTGTACCTCATTCTTAAATCCGTTCATAACTACAGTCTTAGAAACAAGACTGTGATACTGGCCCTGAATGAAGCCATTGCCCGTGCAACAATGCAGCTTTTCCCCTAATTCTGGTGCAATTTCTGGACAGCAATTCCAATGGTCTGCTCTCATATCTTAAGCAACACCAATGCATATGTATGTAACCTCCAAATACAGATGCCTCAGGAGATTTATGTTCTTGTTGGATGTGTTAGGTTAAGCGATAAGAAGCTCATCTGCACACACAAAGAGAGGCACTGACAATGGCAGGAGGAGTAACTCAGTTAATACCCTGCCCCAGCTGCTCCCAGGCCCATCACAGGAGAGCCACCAGCTCATCAAGAACCCATCTCCACAACCTGAGAAGAGCACAGAGGCACAGTGGCAGGTGGGAAACCAAATTACAGGCTCCTGAGGAATGAACACCTTGTCCCAGCTCCTTCCAGGGCTGCCCTGGGAGAGCCATCAGCCCGTTGTCCAGGTGTGAAAAAGAAATGCTTCCTAACATCCCAGTCTAAACCTCCCATGGCACAGCTTTGAACCATTCCCACGCGTCCTGTCCCTGGATGCCAGGGAGAAGAGATCAGCACCTCCCTCTCCACTTCCCCTCCTCAGGAAGCCGTAGAGAGCAATGAGGTCGCCCTCAGCCTCCTTTTCTCCAAACTAGAACAAGCCAGTGTCCTCAGACCGTCCTCACAGGACATTCCTTCCAGCCCTTTCACCAGCTTGGTTGCCCTCTCTGGACACATTCAAGTATCTTAACATCCTTCAAAATGGTGGGGCCCAGAACTGCACACAGGACTCAAGGTGAGGCCGCACCAAATGCTGAATCCAGCGGGATAATCACCTCTTTGACACGGCTGGTTATACTGTGTTTGATGCACCCCAGGATGCAGTTTGCCCTCTTGGCTGCCAGGGCACGCTGCTGACTCCTATTGAGCTGCTGTCGACCCGCACCCCAATCCCTTTCTGCAGGGCTGCTTTCCAGCCACTCCTTTCCCAGCCCATACTGTGCCTGGCATTATTCCTCCCAGGTGCAGAATCGGGCATTTGTTCTTGCTAAACATGGTGAGAGTTGCCTCCTCTGGGTCATGCATACAGCTGTTAAAACTGCACAGCGGCCCAGCAGAGTTTCCTGTGCTGCATCATCATGCCCAGTATGTCCCAGTGGTCTCCAGGTAGGGTATGACCCCTTCACCATTGCACTCTCGCCTGATCCTCCAACTGGTGTTTTACCTATCTGTTTGTCCGCCCTTCCAGACTGTAATGGCCTAACTTGGGTACAAGAATATCGAGGGAGCCATGTCAAAAATATTGCTGAAGTTGCGGTGAACAACAGCCGCTATTCTCCCCTCCTGCACAAATGCCATTACTTCCTCATGAAAGGCAGTCAGATTGGTGAGCGCAGGATTTACCCTTTGAAAGTTCATGCTGACTGCTTTTGGACACCTTCTTCTCTTTAAAGGTCCCAGAAATGTCACCCAAGAGATATCGATGGCTTAGTGCTCACCAAGATGAGCTTGTACAGCCTGTGGATCCCTGGGTGGCACTTTTGGCCTTCTTCAAAGATGGGTGCAACATTTGCTTGTCTCACTCACAAGAACACCTCTACCAATCCCATGACCTTTCAAAAGCGATATTCCACAGAAATATCGATCTTTCCCTGTGGCTTCATTACCACTATTCTGCCTGTGAATACGCTGTGTTTAATTTCTCTGATCTTTCACTTACTTTCCCCTGTCCTGATACAATGACCATTTCTGAAGTCATCTTTTCAGTAGACTGTCTAGACAAAGGCCCTTTCCATTATTCTCCATTTTCTCCTCCATTTACTCTTCTTCATTCAGATACTCTCACCTGTGCTGCTGCTTTGAGCTTCAGGGAGTTAAAGCTTGCCTGACTTTCAGGAGTCTAGTTGTCTCTTTAGCCAATTCTTTCCTTATGTTTATATCTGCTGGTTTGTGTCTGTCTGTCTAGAAACATTTCTCAATAAGATCATCCTTGCAGAAAGGCAACCTCAGTAGAGATATCCTGTACTTAGCATATGCTTCAGGAGTGCGTTTTATTGTTTAGGAAACTTTATCATGCTTTACTTTTCTTTGCTTGCAAACAGGAAAAATGCTTCTGTGCCTGTGTGCAGCCAGTTCCTAAGGAAAGCAGGTGGGAGATGGGGCAATGGAGCTGTAACATTCAGCTCCCAGAGTTCAGAGAAGTCGATGGAAGGCAAAGTGAAACAAGTCCCAGGTGGCCAATGACAGAAATGGGAGGCTGGGGAGGTGAGGAGCAAGGTTGTCCATACAGTGTCAGAACCTCAAGGGACTGCTTTTCCTGCCTGCCCAGACCTCCTGAGGAGACACTCTGCATCAACATCAATTGGAGAACGCTGCTATCACCTCTTCTCTAAACTGAAATTAATAAAATAGAATGTTTAAAAAATGTATTTTTTATTAGGTGCACTTTGAAAATCTTCCTCTTTAACTCTACTATGAAATGATTCCAATTAGCTGTACAGGTCTTGAAGACCTGAAGAAAATTACAGGAAGAGAAATAGCTCGTTAGGCCTTTCTGTATTTTAATGAGCCCCATGGTGTATTTGGCCCTGAGTCCATGAACCTCCAATGATGAGAGGAGACTGAACAAACCTCTCAAGAAGTCAAAGCCAGAAGAAAAACCTTGAAGCATTGATTGGTCCCACTGAGGGCCATTACTGGCAAAGCCTCCCCATGGACTCGTTAGAGCAGATAACTGAGGCTGTGCTTGCAGGTAGGCAAAGACACTGTGCAGGTGTCTGTAATGCTGAGAAAACCCTTGCTTTGTTTTATGCAGCAGAAAGGCCAAACCCTGACCCCCAGGCCCTGGGAAGGCAGATCCAGTCCCTCACAAGTGGCTCAGGGCTCTTCTTGGGGCAGTGGGATGTGAGGATGAGCAATGCCAAGTGTAGGAAAACTGTGCAACACTTCCCAGCCTCCCCAAGAAGGGGTGAGGAAGAAACAAAGTCCAGAGCCTCAAAAAAGTTTCTCCTGGTAGGCCTCGGTAGCAGAGGCGACTGCCATGGGCAAGAGGACAAAGACCTCAGCCCTGTTGGGCTTAGGGGGAGGGTTTGGTGTTCTGCTGAGGGCGTCTGTTTAGTGTTAGGGTATGGGCTTGCTTTGTGGATTAGGTTTGGTGTAGGCTGGGGTGAGGGTTAGGGTCAAGGCTAGCATTTTAATGTTAGGATAGAAGCTAGGAATGAGAGTGAGTAATAGGGTGAGAGTAAGAGTTTATGGGTTGGGATTTGGTTTAGAGGTAAGGTTTGAGGTTAGGGATAGAGTAGTGGATCCTGTCAGGGTGAAGGGTAGAGTTAGGGGTAGGATTAGGGCTTAAGGTTCCTGGTTAGAAACAGGGTAAAGGCCTAACATGAATGTTTCACAGTCAGTGTTGCAGTGGCATCAAAATTACCTGAACACATCTTTCCTCTTCAAAAGCTTTCCTCTCTGTTGGCCAAACCCCTCTTCCCTCCCCCAAATCTCCCATCTCTCTCGTCCCAGCTACCCTTGACCTCCCCAAAGCTTTCATCTTGTTGGGGACAATATTGTAATGGCTTTCAAGACTGCAAGTATCTTTCTCCCCACTGCTGGCCAGTCAGGAGTGACCTCACAGCCAAGCATGTGCTGCTGTGCTGTAGAGGTCCTGCTCAGCCTGCCCAGCAGTGCTAGAGGCAGCGATGCCCTCACCACCCCTGAGGTACTCTGCCTGCATACCAGCTCATGCTCCAGAAGGGCTCCCATATGTCCTGGGACACATGGTGCTTCAGCTACCCCAGGGCAGTGGCCACCCCTGTGTGGATAACTGAATCAAGCCCTGAATGTAGATTTTTCCCCAAAAACTTGTAACTTCGGCATAAAAGAACTCAATGTAATAGCTGAAAAAGTCTTCATTTCCAGCATTGCTAGGTTTTTAATGAACCTTTTCATTATTTTTTTCATAGTTTTTTTATTAGCAGCACCAAGGGTATGTATTAGCAAGCTGATTATTGCTCTATGGAAAGAGTTTTATGCAGCCACTTCCCACAATACATTTTGTTACCAATGGTTCAAACGGAGAAACATTGCTCAGAGGAACTGCTGTATTTATATTGGCAATTTTCTCTCTCTCCTCCTGCCTCTCTGTCTTTTCTCCTTCCTCTGCCTATTCTACCTTCAATGAACTCTCCAAAGGAAAGACTTGTTGCATGACAGAATAACTCAAGTTGGAAGGACTTGAATACTGTCTTCTCTGACTCTCCTGCTCGAGCAGGTTGAAGTAGATGAGGTAGCTAAAAGGCTCCCCCCAGCTTGCCATCATCCACAGAGGAGCTGAAGGTGAGCTCCATCCCATCATACCGGGAGATAATAAAGATGTTCCACAGTGTTGGCCGAAGTGCTGGTCACTCAGGGATGGTGCTAGTGACTGGTTGCCAGGAAGACTCCATACCACTGAGAACATCTGGGCCTGATCATCAGCTAAACTCCTCTAGCCTCTTCTTCCTGTTGCCTTCTGTGCCTCCTGTTGCTTCTTCACCTCCTCTGCCTTCTCCCCTCCTGTTGCCTCCTGTTGTCTCCTCCTCCGGTGGTCTTCTGTTCCTCCTTTTGCCTCCTCCTCCTCTTTCCTCCTTCTCCTCCCCTCTTCTTGTTGCCTTCTGTTGCCTCCTCTTGCCTCTTCCTCCTCCTCCTTTATTGCCTCCTGGTTCCTTCTGTGCCACCTTCTCCTCTTGCCTGCTGTTGCTGCCTGTTGCCTCCTCCTCCTGATTCCTCCTGTTGCCTATCCCTCAAGTTGCCTGCTGTTTTTTCTTGTTGTGTCTCCCTTCACCTCCCGTTGCCTCCTGTTGCCTCTTCCTGCTCTCTCTCCTTTTGGTTTCTCTTTCCTCCTGTTGCCTCCTTTCCCTCATCCTGCTCTTGCCTCCATTTTCCTCCTCCTCCTCTTGCCTCCTGTTTACTCCTGCCCAGGGCATCTCTGTGTTGGCAAGTCAGGTCAGAAAAACCTGAAGAGAGGAGGGAGCTTTCTGTTGGCCAATGAATGGGTGAAGGAACTTGATCCAGTTCCTCAAAGACCTACTGATCTGTCAGTGGAATGCTGTAGGAGTCTCCTTCTCTTGCCCAAACCTGACAGCCGCATTGCTGTTCCCCCCCAGCCACAGCAGGAAACCGAAAGCACAGACCTGGAAAGCACCTTTCCTTCCAGGTAGCCCCTGCCTTGATGTGCTTCTTGAAAAGCTGCCTCTGCCAGTGTCGTGGGGGTGATGTGCAGCTGTGAGCAGCCCTGAGCCAGGCAGCACCCTCCTGACAGCAGAAGGACCCTGCCCTGATGGGGTCTCTCCTTCCACCCACAGCTTCTCCCCACAGCGCCATGGGGAGCTCCCCGGGCAGGCTGAGCGCTGACCCTGGCAGGCGGCAGAGTCCCTGCCCAGCACACAGCCCCTGGGGTGCAGGGCCCTGCTCTGAAGGACAGCCCTGGGCACCCCTGGCTGCACACCCAGCTTTCATAGCCCTGCAGCCATCCCTGGGAGAAGGCAGCGGTCATGCCCTGTCCTCTGATGGTGCAGCAGGGATCCCTGCTCTGGAGCAGGTCCTCCTCCTCTATAAAGGAATGAGATTCCTGTGGGCCATGCCAGCTTTACGAGATCCCTCCACAAACTGCAGCTGCATTGCCCTGCACCAGAGACTTACTGTGTCAAGGCCCCGAAGATTTCTCCTCCTTTGAGCCCTCAGCACTTGCCCCACTCCTGACTGCCTTTAAACCTTTCTCTGCCTCACTCCTCTCCCCTCGGTGCCTGCAGGCAGGGCCCTCAGCCCTGCTGCACTTTGCAGAGGAGCTGCTCCTGGGCAGAGCTGTCTCTCTGCAGTGCTGCCCACTTGCCATGACTCCCTCCCTCCCAGGAGTCCGCACAGCCTGGCAGCAGAGGAGCAGCCCAAGGCATTTTAATGACCCCTCCGGTGGGTTTGGTGCTGAGTCCATGAACTTCAGACACTGAGAGGAAGTTGAAGAAACTTCTCAAGAAGTCAAAGTCAGATGCCAGCTCCAAAGTTTCTTGGAGCCTTAATGAGTCCCACTGAGGGACATTACGGACAAAGCCTCCCCAGGGGCTGCTTAGAGCAGAAAACAGGAGAAAGCAATGACAAGTAGACAAAGGCAATGTAAAGGAACAGATTCTGAGTAAAGCTGGCTGTGTTCCTTGAAGGCAAAAGGCCAAGCCCTGACCCCCAGCCCCTGAGAAGGAGATCCTTTTCCCTCACATGTTGCTCCTCCTGGGGCAGTGTGGTGTGGGATGTGCAAATGCCAAGAGCAGGACTACGGTACAATCCCTCCAGGCTCCCAGGTGGGAAAGGAGAGGCAGTGAGACCCTAGCGCTGTAAGGAGAAGGTGCTTGATCATAGGCATCAGTGGCAGAGACAACAGCCAGAGCCAAGGGAAGAAAGAGCTGATCTGTGTTGGGGGCTTCTCAGACTTTCTTCATCCCTCTAGCATCTCCACCACAGGCTATCCGATGGTGTCCCACACCTGCACCTCTTTCTCTATAGGCTGTAGACATAGAATCATCAACTCATAGAATCATTTAGGTTGGAAAAGACCCTTAAGATCGTTGAGTCCAACCGTAAACCTAACACTACCAAGTCCACCACTAAACCAGGTCCCTAAATGCCACATCTACATGTCTTTAAATACCTCCAGGGATGGTGACTCAACCACTTCCCTGGGCAGCCTGTTCCAATGCTTAATAGCCCTTTTGGTGAAGAAATTTTCCTAATATCAATCTAAAGCTCCCCTGGTGCACCTTGAGGCCATTTCCTCTTGTCCTATCACTTGCTGCTTGGAGAAGAGACCGACCCCCACCTCACTACAACCTCCTTTCAGGTAGTTGTAGAGAGCGATAAGGTCTCCCCTCAGCCTCCTTTTCTCCAGACTAGACAACCCCAGCTCCCTCAGCTGTTCCTCACAGGACTGTTCTCTAGACCCTTCACCATCTTCTTTGACCTTCTTTGGACACAGTCCAGCACCTCAATGTCTTTCTTGCAGTGAGAGGCCCAAAACTGAACACAGTATCGAGGTGCGGCCTCACCAAGGGCCGAGTACAGGCGGACAGTCACTTCCCTAGTCCTGCTGGCCACGCTATTTCTGATACAAGCCAGGATGCTATTGGTCTTCTTGGCCACCTGGGCACACTGCTGGCTCATCTTCAGCTGGCTGTCGACCAACAGCCCCAGGTCCTTTTCTGCTGGCCAGCTTTCCAGCCACTCTTCCCCAAGCCTGGAGCATTGCATGGGATTGTTGTGACCCAAGTGCAGGACGCAGCACTTACTTAGCCTGGCGGAACCTCATACAATTGGCCTCGGCCCCTCGATCCAGCCTGTCCAGATCCCTCTGTAGAGCCTTTCTACCCTCAAGCAGATCAACAATCCCGCCCAACTTGGTGTCGTCTACAAACTTACTGAGGGTGCACTCGACCCGCTCATCCACATCATTAATAAAGATATTAAACAGAACTGGCCCCAATACTGAGCCCTGGGGAACACCTCTTGTGACCAGCCGCCAACACTGGATTGAACTCCTTTCACCACAATTCTTTGAAGCCCGGCCAGCTAGCCAGTTTGTTACGCAGCAAAGAGTGCACCCGTCCAAGCCATGAGCAGCCAGTTTCTCCAGAGAATGCTGAGGGAAACGGTGTCAAAGGCTTTGCTAAAGTCTAGGTAGGCAACATCCACAGCCTTTCCCTCATCCACTAAGCGGGTCACCTTGTCATAGAAGGAGATCAGGTTAGTCAAGCAGGACCTGCCTTCATAAAGCCATGCTGACTGGGCCTGATCGCCTGGTTATCCTGTACGTGTCGTGTGATGGCACTCAAGGTGATCTGCTCCATAACCTTCCCTGGCACCATGATCAGACTGAGAGGCCTGTAGTTCCCTGGATCCTCCTTCCAGTCCTTCTTGTTGATGGCATCACATTTGCTAACCTCCAGTCAACTGGGACCTCACCAGTTAGCCAGGACTGCTGATAAATGATGGAAAGTGGCTTGGTGAGCACTTTTTACCAGCTCCCTCAGTGCGCTTGGGTGGATCCCATCCGGCCCCATAGACTTGTGTGTGTCTAAGTGGTTTAGCGGGTTGCTAACCATTTCCCCTTGGATTATGGGGGCTTCATTCTGCTCCCTGTCTTGCAGCTCAGGGGCCTGGGTACCCAGAGAACAACTGGTCTTACTATTAAAGACTGAAGCAAAGAAGGTTTGAAGGACCTCAACCTTTTCTTATGCTTTGTCACTCTGCTTCCCCTGCATCCAATAAAAGATGGAGATTCTCCTTAGCCCTCCTTTTGTTGCTAATGTATTTATAGCAACATTTTTTCATGTCTTTTATGGCAGTAGCCAGATTAAGTTCTAGTTGGGCTTTGGCCCTTCTAATTTTCTCCCTGCATAACCTCAGGACATCCTTGTAGTCCTCCTGAGTGGCCTGTCCCCTCTCCAAAGGTCATAAACTCTTTTTTCCCGGAGTTCCAGCCAAAGCTGTCTGTTGAGCCAGGCCAGTCTTCTTCCCCGCTGGCTCGTCTTTCGGCACATGGGGATGGCCTATTCCTGTGCCTTTAAGATTTCCTTCTTGAAGAATGCCCAGCCTTCCTGGACTCCTTTGCCCTTCAGGACGCCTCCCAAGGGACTCTGTCAACCAGTCTCCTAAACAGGCCAAAGTCTGCCCTCCGGAAGTCCCAGGTAGCAGTTCTGCTGACCCCCTCCTTACTTCTCCTTGAATCCAAAACTCTATCATTTTGTGATTGCTATGCCCAAGACAGCCTCCCAACCATCACATCACCCACAAGGCCTTCTCTGTTCACAAACAACAGGTCCAGTGGGGTGCCTTCCGTAGTTGGCTCCCTCACCAGCTGTGTCAGGAAGTTCTCTTCCACACACTGCAGGAACCACCGAGAGTGTTTCCTCTCTGCTGCATTCCAGCAGACATCTGGTAAGTTGAACTCCCCCACAAGAACAAGGGCTAGCGCTTGTGAGACCTCTCCCAGCTGCTTGGAGAATATTTCGTCTGCCTCTTCATCCTGGTTGGGTGGTCTACAACAGACTCCCACCATGATATCTGCCTTGTTGGCCTTCCCCCTGATTCTTACCCAGAAACACTCAACCCTGTCATTACCATCATCAAGCTCTAGACAGTCAAAACACTCCTAACATACAGGGCTACCCCACCGCCTCTCCTTCCTTGCCTGTCCCTTCTGAAGAGTTCATAGCCATCCATTGCAGCACTCCAGTTGTGCAAGTCATCCCACCATGGCATTTCTGTGATGGCACCTAGATCATAGGCAAGCACCAGCTGTGGGTCAAAGCCCTCAGAGACTTTTAATAAGAAGAAATCTGGAGGCACAGCATAAAGAGGGGAATAAAAAGAGAGGAAACTCCCAGTGGTTTCTGCTGCCCATGGGTCAAGGGAGACAGTTCCCATGTGCTCACAGCTCTCCCACTGCACAGACCTCTCCTCCGTCCCGGCTGCACCCAGCTGCACAGCAGGGATGGGCTCTCCTGGCCTGGGGCTCAGGGACTGTTGTGCACAGAGCTCCACTGTCACAGCCTTTGTGTCCTCACGGGGATGTGCCAGAGACACCTCTTCAGCATCATCATAGCCCATGCTCGCCAGGGACAGGGACAAGGTGTCTCCTTCAGCTCTGGGGACTCCGACACTTGTCCGGGAGCGCAGGCTGGCCCCTGCAGGCAGCAAGGCAGGACATTGTAGTTCACCTCATGGGGTCTGTACATCATCTTCCTCCCAGCTCCTCACCACATTCAGCTCCTTCTCCCACCCCCAGTCCCTCCAAGGAAAACTCCTGGGGCAGGTTCCCCCTTCCCAGGAGGTTGGCGTCTCAGGACAGCAGCGACTCGGGTGCCACCAGGGATGGCACCCCAGGAACCAGCAGTGCTAAATTTCCCTCTCACCTCTGGGTGCATCCCTGGGCCCTGCTCCTTCCTCTGGCACCCTGGGCATTTCCCACTCGCCCTGCTCAGGGGCAGCATCCTCCCCAGGGTCAGAAACCTCCCTGGCATCATCATAGCCATCCACTGGCTCACCTGCGGCCAGGACAAGAACATCTGAAAGGAGAGAGGAGCTGGTGACAGTGAGAAGATACGTCCTGCAGAGCAGAGGACGGGAGGAGGTGCAGGGACACAGGGCTGAGACACTGGTGTTGGCAGCGCCACAGGAGACCCCCATGTCCTCCCCATCTCTGACACTGACACTCAGTGACACCTCTGTCCAACACATGTCTGCAGGGAGACGAAGCCCTTCCTGCCCCTGTTACCTGCTGCTGATGCCAGACCATCCTCCTCCTCGCTGAGCCCAGGGGAGGGCTGCAGCTGGCTCAGGGACTCCTCTGAAGAAGAGCCTGGAGAGATGCACAGTGGGTGTTATGGAGCGAGCCCCACTGACCTGGCCCATGGTCAGCGCTGCTGGGGAAGGGGGACCCACAGAGCTGGGGCTGCATGGGGAGGAGGGCTGGGAATTTACCCTGCTCCCCTGGCACAAACCCTGTCTCAAAGGTGCTCCCAGAGGTTCCCTAGGACAGCCCTTCCTCCCTCCTTGGGTGTCACATGGGGTGCAGGGGCAGAAAGAGAGGGGCTGTCCAGCTGGGCCGTTGAAAGGTGGTTGAGAGAAAGCTCCTCTCCCAGTCCCAGGACCTGGATGCTCTCCCCACACACCACATGGCACCAGTGCTACAGGGACCACGGGCAGGGGGCTTCAGGGGATCAGCTCTGGTTAGGGCCAGGGGAAAGGGTCATCTCCCTGCAGATGTGCCTCCAGGGAGGACCCACACCCACCTGAGCGACCAAACCTCGCCTGCTTCTCCCATGCTGGGCTGTAACCGATCTCCTCGTACACGGCCTCGGGGAAGAGCTCCTGAGCTCTCCTGGAGCCTGGGGATAGAGGCAGGGCTGGCAGAGGGACAGGCAGAGAGCCAATGGGACCCCACTGTGCTCCCCCAAACCTCTTCCTTGGGCCAGCCCAGCACTGCTCCAACAGCACAGCCCCACTGCAGTGTCCAGGCATGGCTGCCGCATCCCCGGTGAGGGCAACATTGCTGTGGAGATCCTCTGGGGCAGCATCACCCTCACATCATCCCTTTGGAGACAGCGCTTATGCCCCTCTGGCCCCTGGTCAAGCTCCTTGTCTGACCCTGGAGCAGCTCCCATGTTCCTCTCCACCTGGAGCTGCCCTCTCTCTGCCCCACGGGTCTATAGCAGGGCCCCTGCCCTTCTGGTGGGTGGGCAGGGCTGGGCAGAGGGACAGGCTGGGAGCCTGACACCATGGAATGGACCCTCCTGCCCCACGCTCCTCCGAGCATCTCCATTGCCCAGAGTGCCCTCCACCAATACCCAGAGCACTGCCAGCCTTGGCCATCTCCCTCTGCTCACATCTCCCGAGCCCCACTCTCCCCGTTTCTCTCCTTGCCTCTGGCCAGCTCCCCCCACCTCTGGGCTCTCTCCACCCCTTGCTGCTGGTGCCCCATGGCCAGGCACTCACTGGGGTGGTGTCTGGACAGGTGGCAGCACACAGTCCCACCCCTCAGCTCTGCCTGTGCCCCTCACTGACATCCCGCAGCACCCCACAGCCCTTCCAGGAGGTTTCTTCCCCTGGCACCATTGTGGAAGGGCCCACCTCTGCGCCCAGTCCTGGTGCTTAGCACTTGCCCGGCCAGGAGGGCCAGGAGCAGGCAGAGAAGGGCCCCCAGGATGATGCAGATGATGACGGGCACTGAGACTCTCCCGCTGCCAGTCAGACGGCCTCGAGTAAGATCTGCATGGGCAAGAACATGGAAGGGGCAGCACCAGGCCTGGAGAGGTGGAGGCAGCATCAGTCCTGACCCCCATCACACAAGGCAGCAAGGGGTTGAGTGCCCCAGGGGTGAGTGATGGGCAAGCTTCTACCCTGCTGAGTAAATTACAACCCTCCCTAACCCCCCACCCCCACCCCAGTGCCTCCTCCTGGGAGTTTCACACCCCAGCAAGGAGCCCTTCCATCCAGCTGTGGGTCACAGCCTGGCCCCGGGGATACCCAGCCCCGGGGGGAGGACAAGTTACCTGCTTGGGGTGGGAATGCTGCCGTCCTGGGTGTAGCTGCAGAAGAGGCAAAGGAGAGCTGGGCTGAGAGGGTGGGTGTGCGGGTCCCGGGGAGCCTCCTCCCCAACACACTGTGTGTGTGTCTGGAGATGCCCCTGACACATCCCCCCCAAATTGCCCTCCTGTAGTGCTAGAAAGGGAGGCCGGGACAGGGCCCAGCGCCTCTGCTCTGGGCGGCAGGCAGGAAGGCACAGGCAGCCCAGGGGATAGCCCTGGGCTGCAGGGCCCCACGGGCAGTGGCCGGAGGACGTCCAGATCCACCGAGGCTGTTCCGCACTTGGCACCAGCCTCCTGCACTCCACAGCAATGTTCCTGCTCTTGGGAGGTCAGGGCCCATGCCAGGACCAAGTGGGTGTAAAGCTTTCCCCCTGCCAAGACCCGAGCAAGGTCCCAGCCCTGCCACTCACCTGAGCAGCGCACGGCAGCATCTTCCTTATGCCGACAAGCACCGCTGTCCCCAGGACGGGCCCAGCAGTCCTGCAGAGACAGCTCTGTCCCCGGCACTCCACCTGCTCCAGCCAGATGGGCCCATCCCCATCCCAAACGCAGCCTCATGCAGGGCAGACACCGCGGGGCCACAGCCCAGCTGCCTGCATGCCACCTCAGCATCCCGCATGTCCCAGGAATCGTCGCACACCGTCCCCCAAGACTACGGTGCCAGACTCCACTCTGCCCGAGCACCTGTCCTCGCTCCCACTGCACGAATCTCTCCCTGGCTGGAGAAGGCAAAGACTTCCCATGGCACTGAGACAGCAGGCAGAGCCCTGCCAGACAACAAGGTACACAGGGAGCAGCTCCCTACCTGTGCAGCTCGTGGAGTTGGGGCACGGGGCCAACGGGGTCGGGGGCATTTCTGGGCGTCCCCTGAAGAAGGAAACACTGTGGTGAAGGGGCTGGTTCAGGGGATGGTGCAGAAAGAGCAGGGCTGAGCTCTGCTTGCACTCCCTGTGCCATCTTGGTCAGGGCAGCAACCGAACCCTGGTCATTCAGGGGACACACGCAGGACTGTGGGGGGACCCTGACTGCTCAGCCCCAAAAGGTCCTGGTTCAGAGAGCAGCAGGAGGGTGTCCATGGAGGGGAGGCTCTTCTGAACCCTGTCTGGTCTCTTCTGAGACCTCACCTGGAGTGCTTCTGCCTCCCGCAGGTTGCTGCTGGCAGCCTGGGTGGCAACTGCTGCTGGACGTGGGTGGCTGTGGTCACGTTTGTGCCACCAGCAGCAGAAGGGTCTGACATGGCAAGGAAAAGCCTTTCCAAGCTCTTTCTCTGTGTTTGGCCGTGCCCACCAGGAGCAGGAGCTGGGGTGACACTCATGCCCAGGTGGCTCCGAGTTACCATTGCAGGTGATGTGGGTCTCATCTCGCAGTCTTCACATGACTGCAGGTTCCAGGGAGTGGAGGGACACTGCAGAAGGAGCTGGTTTTCTCCCCACACTGCACGTTATCCAGCCAGGCAGGGCCAGACACCCTGCCATAGGGCAGGCGTGTTTCCAGGGATCCTCCATCCCCGCAGCCCAGCTCCTGGCATGCCAGCGACACCGTGTCAAGAGTCATCGAGTGGAGCAAATGCCCCCATGTCCCGTTGTAAGAAAACCTGCAGGCGCCCAGAGCAGCCGTCGCTGTTCTCCAGCCTCAGGCCACGAACTCTGCAAGGAAAGCACCAAGGGGAACAGGCTGGTGTGGGGCTGTGGGAGCCAGGACACCTCTGCACCCCCAGGCCCTCACGCGGCAGGGCAGGGCCAGCATGTCCCCTTGCACCCAGGGCAGAGAGAAGTCCTGACGGACAGACACCCCTGCCCTTCCCGCTAATCCTCGGGGACTGCTGAGCTCCCCAGGGACCCCCAGTGGGACTGAGGGTGCCCGTGCATGGGTGTCCACAGGACGGGCTCGGGCAGGAGCTCAGAGGCAGTCAGGAACAGCCTTGGCCATGCCCGGCTCTCCTTGTGTCCTGGCCTCCCCAGGAACCAGGCTCCCACCACAGGTCCGGCACACACCTGAGCAGATGACTCCCGCGTCCTCTTTGTGCCCGCAGTCGTGCTGCCCCCAGGGCCCAGCAGGGCAGTCCCAGAGAGCAGCTTCGGCCCCAGAGCAGTTCACGCCATCCAGCCAGATCTGGCCGGAGCCTTCCCCAAACCGAGCAGAGCCAGCCGCCTCCACCGCCCCTCCACAGCCCAGCTGGTGGCAAACGACGGCGGCATCAGACAGGTCCCAGCCATCGTCACACACAGTCCCCCAGGTGCCCTGGTAGTAGAGCTCCACTCTCCCAGCACAGCGCCCAGTCCCGTTCACCAGCCGGACCCGCCGGCTCCCTGTAGTGGGTAGAAAGCCCAGTTGCTGTCAGGGCCTGGCTGCCCACCCACCCCGTCACCTGGGGGGCCCATGCAGTGCTGCTCACCCCAGCAAATGACTCCCACGTCTTCCGCAACCCCTGCTGCCGGTGCACTCTCAGGCAGGGAGGTGTTGCAGAGGGCCAGGTTGGCCTCGTGCCCTGCGCACCGGACCCCTCGCAGCCCCACGGGGCCCGTCCCTCGCTCAGGCTTTGGGGGTTGTAGGCTGTCCCTGCCTCTCCGCACCGCAGCTGCCGGCACACCACACTGGCCTCCTGCATGTCCCACTCGTCATCCAGAACTCTGCCCCACATCCCATGCTGGAAGATCTCC
>NC_059496.1:446860-465119 GCF_018139145.2 Gymnogyps californianus
ACATTTTTCATGTCTTTATGGCAGTAGCCAGATTAAGTTCTAGTTGGGCTTTGGCCCTTCTAATTTCTCCCTGCATAACCTCAGCACATCCTTGTAGTCCTCCTGAGTGGCCTGCCCCTTCTTCCAAAGGTCATAAACTCTCTTTTTTCCTGGAGTTCCAGCCAAAGCTCTCTGTTGAGCCAGGCCGGTCTTCTTCCCCGCTGGCTCGTCTTTCGGCACATGGGGATGGCCTGTTCCTGTGCCTTTAAGATTTCCTTCTTGAAGAATGCCCAGCTTCCTGGACTCCTTTGCCCTTCAGGACTGCCTCCCAAGGACTCTGTCAACCAGTCTCCTAAACAGGCCAAAGTCTGCCCTCCAGAAGTCCAGGTAGCAGTTCTGCTGACTCCCCCTCCTTACTTCTCCTTGAATCAAAAACTCTATCATTTTGTGATCGCTATGCCCAAGACAGCCTCCAACCATCACATCACCCACAAGGCCTTCTCTGTTCACAAACAACAGGTCCAGTGGGGCGCCTTCCGTAGTTGGCTCCCTCACCAGCTGTGTCAGGAAGTTCTCTTCCACACACTGCAGGAACCTCCGAGACTGTTTTCCTCTCTGCTGCATTCCAGCAGACATCTGGTAAGTTGAAACTCCCCACAAGAACAGGGGCTAGCGCTTGTGAGACCTCTCCCAGCTGCTTGGAGAATATTTCGTTCTGCCTCTTCATCCTGGTTGGGTGGTCTACAACAGACTCCCACCATGATATCTGCCTTGTTGGCCTTCCCCCTGATTCTTACCCAGAAACACTCAACCCTGTCATTACCATCATCAAGCTCTAGACAGTCAAAACACTCCCTAACATACAGGGCTACCCCACCGCCTCTCCTTCCTTGCCTATCCCTTCTGAAGAGTTCATAGCCATCCATTGCAGCACTCCAGTTGTGCAAGTCATCCCACCATGGCATTTCTGTGATGGCACCAAGATCATAGTTCTCCTGCTTCACAATGGCTTCCAGCCTCCTGTTTGTTGCCCATGCTGCTTGCATTGATGTAGATGCACTTCGGTTGGGCTATCAATCCCGCCCCCTTTTTGGGGAGAAGCCATCATTCCTACGTGACCATTCTCAGGCGCTTCCGTGGTTTCTAACACATCCATAACCCTTCCATCTTTACTGCCACATGGATCTCCATCCCCTACCTCCACTGAGATGGCAGACCAAAGGACCTCGCTAGCCCATTGTTCCATCAAACACTGGTGTGCTGCCCCCAGGCTTATCTCTAGGAGCCTGCTTTTATCCCTTTCCCCTTCAACTCTAGTTTAAAGCTGTTCCAATGAGCCCTGCTACCTCCGTCTTTTTTTCTTTATGGAAGCAGTTTGACGCAGGGTGTAGGCCGACTTTACCTCAGCAACACCTCCAAGCTAGATGGACCATCGTCCTTGTATTTTCGGTGCCACTTGCAGAGCCTCGTACCTATTGTGCAAGGGCATCTGGAGGGTGGGTCTCGTCAGAGAGGAGATGCGCCTGCTGTACTGGGCAGGAATTTGTCGCCGTTGCCCCCTACCCCTTAAGTCCCTGTGTTCAGGCAGGCGGGGAGAGGATAGGGAATCCTCCATCTCATGCGTCCTGTCTGCCTGTTGGGCCTGTCCCAGAGAAGGTAGGGTGCGATTCCAGTAGTCTATCTCTCTCTCGCACTCCCTGATACTCCATGACCTACTCACCTCCTCCTGGAGCTCTGTCACTAAGCGGAGGAGTTCCTCTAGCTGGGCGCACCTCCTGCCCCCAGTCCAGGAAAGACTTGATCAGCTGGAGCAAGTTCAGTGAAGGGGCACCAGTACAGTCAGGTGTGGGGTGTGCAGGGGGCTGGAGAACTTCCACCTGAGGAAAGGCTGAGGGAACACTGTTCAGTATGGAGATGAGAAGGCTTTGGGAAACCTCATGGGAGCATTTCAGTACCTATGAGGCAATTAAGAAAATAGAGCCAGGCTCTTCATCATCGCATGGTGGGAAGATGAGAGGCAAGGGACAAAAGTTGAAAGAATGTTCAGGCAGGAGATGAAGACCATGAGGTCCATGAGGTCATAACCATGAGGTCACTTATGCACTGGAAGAGGTTGCCCTGAGAGTTGTGCAGTCCCAATCCTTGGAGGTTTTCAAGCCTTCTTTCCCCCTAAATATCATCTCCAAACATTCAACAAAAGACTTGCTCATGCAAGAATGAAGCAAAAGCCTAAGGCACCAGCAAAAGCTCTGCCTCCCCTGGGCCCTCTCTTCCCTATGAGAGAGGTCTTCCACCAACCCCACACTTCTTCCACCCTCAGCCTTTGCAGCTGCATGTGCCTGGCCTGCCCACTTGCCTTCACCGCCATCATCTTTGTAATTGAGGCCTGATGCGTATCTTGGCACTCCTGCTGGAAGCTGGCACCCCCCTACACCTGGAGTCTACCTCCCTACCATGGAGGCAGGGAGAGGCCAGGTCCACTGTGCCGGTGCTGGGCACAGCTTTTTCCTGGGAATGTCCCCAAGGAGCTCTCCTCGTGTGTGCCAGCCTGTGGCCTGGCAGGGGTGGAATTGGGACAAGGGCTGCTGGGGCAGGGCTGAAGTAGCTCAGCTGGGAGAGCGTTAGACTGAAGATCTAAAGGTCCCTGGTTCAACCCGGGCTTCAGCAATGATTTTCTCCCTTTGATTTTTGCAGAACCTATCTGCCTTCTTCCATCCTGCCAGCAGGATGCTCTCCCAGAGCAGAGCGTACTGCCCATGGGGGAGGCCACCGCCCCCAGTCCCAGAGAGACGCACTCCCTGGCTGAGGCCTGAATGGCAGCATCCTCCCTCCAGAGGTCTGTCACAGCGAGACCTCTGATGTGCCAGGGACAGCTGACAAAGCCATGCTGAGGATGGTCCCTTGTGGTGCCTTGGCTCCTGAGTTGTCCAGTCACAAGCTGTCCTGAGCAGAGTTTCTTGGCCCCCTTTGCCCCCTGCTGCAATGGTTGATGAAACACAGATGTGCTCCTCTCTGGGCATCAGCAGGGAGACACGCAGCACAGGGGGACCCCTTGGGGGCCCCACATGAACATCCCTCTGCATTGGCTCCTCGCTGCTGCAGGGGCACAGGTCGGGACAGAAATGCCAGCCGTGGCTCCCCTGGGGTCTAGCATGGAAGGTCACCAACTCTCACACAGTGACTTCCAAACAGCCCCAGTTCAACCACTGGATGTCATTTTTGCTCTCCAAATTTACCTCCCTCTGCATTTCCGAGCATCACACATGCTTCTGTGTTCTCCATCTTCTCAGCACCAAACCCAGGCTCACAGCACAAGTGTCTCAGCTGTCCCCAGTTTCCATACCCAAATCTGCTCACCCACCAGACTGGAGTGTCCAGCTCAGCTGCAGCCCTTCACAGCCATCAGTCCCTCCCAGAGGAAGAAAGACCTGCTCATGAGCTCCAACAAGCTGCTGGGCTCCCCTCTTGCAACCTCTTGCTGCTACAGAACCCTTCTCGCCCATCAGGAACACAGTGACAACTTTGACCCAGGACATCTCCCTCTGTCTTCAGTCTCAGCCTCTCCCCAGTCACCCACTCAGGCCAAGGAATGGCACAGACTGGCCTATAGTCCCACAGCAACGTGCATGTTCAACCCGTGCAGTTCTGCTGCCTCATAGCTGGCTCCCCAGGCATGCACCTCCAGGGAAGTTTGGCTTTTGTTGTGCCTGAGCGCAAGGGAGAGGAGGGGAGAGGGAGACACCATCTGAACAAGCAAAGTTACTGTCTTGCCAGCTTTGAGCATGAGCTTGCAAATACTTGGCCACAGGGGTAGTGCCTGCAGGATTGTCATTTCTCCAAAAGAGTCCTTCTAGGTTTTCTTGAGCAAGAATGGGAAAGTCATTGCCGGGGATGGGCTTTGAGGACCATGTGTGCAAAACAGAAGAAATGAGCAGCCCATCCCTTAAGGCCACTCAACCACTCCAGAATTCACGGTGACTGTGGTCTGGTTTTGATTCCCCCAAACCCTCTCTGCCAGGCAGGGGCTCAGCAGGGAAAAAATCTATGGCACTGGGAAAAATCTATGGCACTGGGCAACACAATTGCCCCAGCTGTACCACCATGGGGACACCGTCCCTGTGTGTGGTCAAACCGTTGCCCTTTGAGTTAACAGCTGAACACGCTCAGCCACCCTGCCACAGAGACCCCAGCCAGGGCTGTCCCAGGGCACTGCTTTGCTGTCAGGACAGGCCTCAGTGCTGAAGGAGTGGGAAGGTCCCTGAGCCCAAGCCACATGCGCAGCCCCATGGAGGTGGAAGCCTGCCCTTCAGCTCACCTCCAGGGATGTTGGGGGACAGAGGGGTGCAGGGAGAGGCCCAGTGCCTGGAGGAGGGGGATGTAAGATTTCTGCCCCCATGTCCCCTCCCCCACATGCCCTGGGGTGCCATCAGAGGCTGGGGGCACCTCCCCTCAGGGAGGGCATTTCCCTCACCCTGTTGCACGGCTCCTGCTGTGGAGTTGGGGACAGATGTGGCCCAGAGGGGTGTTGCCCTGGGCGTCAGAGGAGGCTCAGCCTGTGTCCCAGAACATGGCTCTGCACCCTGTGCTGGGGCAGTGGGGAGCAGAGCTGCCTCCTAACCATTGTGGGAGGTAATCCATGGGCCTTGATCCCACCTGGGGCTGGCTGGGGTGTTCAGGGCACTGCAGCCACCTTAGCGCTCTCTTCTGTGAGACAAAAGCCCAGGGCTTCCCCTGTCCTGGCAGCTCTGTCGTGGCCTCTGCGCTGTGGGACCAGCGGGGCCCAGGCAGGGGGAAAGAGCAGCTGGAAACCCGCGGGTGAGGAAATGGGTGCTGCGCTGAGGTGCATCACGGGACCTATCAGAGAGCCATTTGGACTCGAAAGTGCCTGTGGCCAGCAGGATGGAAATGTCTCTGTCAGCAGGATTATTCCCCAGGGACCATGGGCTCTCGCAGCCCCACAGCCTGACCCCGACCCTGCGCCCCTTCCGCACCGCCACGTCCTTCTTCTCTGCTCCCCCTGGTGAGCCTCAGGGAGACACCCCAAAACCTGGGCAGGCAAGCACCAGCTGTGGGTCAAAGCCCTCAGAGACTTTTAATAAGAAGAAATCTGGATGCACAGCAAAAAGAGGGGAATAAAAAGAGGGGAAACTCCAGTGGTTTCTGCTGCCCATGGGTCAAGGGAGACAGTTCCCATGTGCTCACAGCTCTCCCAGCTGCACAGACCTCTCCTCCATCCCGGCTGCACCCAGCTGCACAGCAGGGATGGGCTCTCCTGGCCTGGGGCTCAGGGACTGTTGTGCACAGAGCTCCACTGTCACAGCCTTTGTGTCCTCACGGGGATGTGCCAGAGACACCTCTTCAGCATCATCATAGCCCATGCTCGCCAGGGATAGGGACAAGGTGTCTCCTTCAGCTCCGGGGACCCCGACACTTGTCCGGGAGCGCAGGCTGGCCCCTGCAGGCAGCAAGGCAGGACATTGCAGTTCACCTCATGGGGTCTGTACATCATCTTCCTCCCAGCTCCTCACCACATTCAGCTCCTTCTCCCACCCCCAGTCCCTCCAAGGAAAACTCCTGGGGCAGGTTCCCCCTTCCCAGGAGGTTGGGTCTCAGGACAGCAGTGACTCAGGTGCCACCAGGGATGGCACCCAGGAACCAGCAGTGCTAAATTTCCCTCTCACCTCTGGGTGCATCCCTGGGCCCTGCTCCTCCTCTGGCACCCTGGACATTTCCCACTCGCCCTGCTCAGGGCAGCGTCCTCCCCAGGGTCAGAAACCTCCCTGGCATCATCATAGCCATCTGCTGGCTCACCTGGCCAGGACAAGAACATCTGAAAGGAGAGGGGAGTTGGTGACAGTGAGAAGATACATCCTGCAGAGCAGAGGACAGGAGGAGGCGCAGGGACACAGGGCTGAGACACTGGTGTTGGCAGAGCCACAGGAGACCCCCATGTCCTCCCCATCTCTGACACTGACAGTCAGTGACTCCTCTGTCCATCACATGTCTGCAGGGAGACGAAGCCCTTCCTGCCTCCGTTACCTGCTGCTGATGCCAGACCATCCTCCTCCTTGCTGAGCCCAGGGGAGGGCTGCAGCTGGCTCAGGGACTCCTCTGAAGAAGAGCCTGGAGAGATGCACAGCGGGTGTTATGGAACGAGCCCCACTGACCTGGCCCATGGTCAGCGCTGCTGGGGAAGGGGGACCCACAGAGCTGGGGCTGCATGGGGAGGAGGGCTGGGAATTTACCCTGCTCCCCCGGCACAAACCCTGTCTCAAAGGTGCTCCCAGAGGTGCCCTAGGACAGCCCCTTCCCTCCCTCCTTGGGTGTCACATGGGGTGCAGGGGCAGAAAGAGAGGGGCTGTCCAGCTGGGACGGTGAAAGGTGGTTGGGAGAAAGCTCCTCTCCTGGGCCAGGACCTGGATGCTCTCCCCACACACCACATGGCCCCAGTGCTGCAGGGACCACGGGCTGGGGGGCTTCAGGGGATCAGCTCTGCGTTAGGGCCAGGGGAAAGGGTCATCTCCCTGCAGATGTGCCTCCAGGGAGGACCCACACCCACCTGAGCGACCAAACCTCGCCTGCTTCTCCCATGCTGGGCTGTAACCGATCTCCTCGTACACGGCCTCGGGGAAGAGCTCCTGAGCTCTCCTGGACCTGGGGATAGAGGCAGGGCTGGCAGAGGGACAGGCAGAGAGCCAATGGGACCCCACTGTGCTCCCAAACCTCTTCCTTGGGCCAGCCCAGCACTGCTCCACAGCACAGCCCCACTGCACTGTCCAGGCATGGCTGCATCACATCCCCGGTGAGGGCAACATTGCTGTGCAGATCCTCTGGGGCAGCATCACCCTCACATCATCCCTTTGGAGACAGCGCTCATGCCCCTCTGGCCCCTGGGTCATACCCCCTTGTCTGACCCTGGAGCAGCTCCCATGTTTCCTCTCCACCTGGAGCTGCCCTCTCTCTGCCCCACGGGTCTATAGCAGGGCCCCTGCCCTGCTGGTGGGTGGGCAGGGCTGGGCAGAGGGACAGGCTGGGAGCCTGACACCATGGAAATGGACCCTCCTGCCCCATGCTCCTCCTAGCATCTCCATTGCCCCAGAGCGCCCTCCACCAATACCCAGAGTACTGCCAGCCTTGGCCATCTCCCCTCTGCTCACATCTCCCCGAGCCCCACTCTCCCCGTTTCTCTCCTTGCCTCTGGCCAGCTCCCCCCACCTCTGGGCTCTCTCCACCCCTTGCTGCTGGTGCCCCATGGCCAGGCACTCACTGGGGTGGTGTCTGGGACAGGTGGCAGCACACAGTCCCACCCCCTCAGCTCTGCCTGTGCCCCTCACTGACATCCCGCAGCACCCCACAGCCCTTCCAGGAGGTTTCTTCCCCTGGCACCATTGTGGCAGGACCCACCTCTGCGCCCAGTCCTGGTGCTTAGCACTTGCCCGGCCAGGAGGGCCAGGAGCAGGCAGAGAAGGGCCCCAGGATGATGCAGATGATGACAGGCACTGAGACTCTCCCGCTGCCAGTCAGACGGCTCTGGGAGTTCACACCCAGCAAGGAGCCCCTTCCATCCAGCTGTGGGTCACAGCCTGGCCCCGGGGATACCCAGCCCCGGGGGGGACAAGTTACCTGCTTGGGGTGGGAATGCTGCCGTCCTGGGTGTAGCTGCAGAAGAGGCAAAGGAGAGCTGGGCTGAGAGGGTGGTTGTGCGGGTCCCGGGAGCCTCCTCCCCAACACACCCTGTGTGTGTGTCTGGAGATGCCCCTGACACATCCCCCCCAAATTGCCCCTCCTGTAGTGCTAGAAAGGGAGGCCGGGACAGGGCCCAGCGCCTCTGCTCTGGGCGGCAGGCAGGAAGGCACAGGCAGCCCAGGGGATAGCCCTGGGGCTGCAGGGCCCCACGGCAGTGGCCGGAGGACGTCCAGATCCACCGAGGCTGCTCCGCACTTGACCAGCCTCCTGCACTCCACAGGAATGTTCCTTCTCTTGGGAGGTCAGGGCCCATGCCAGGACCAAGTGGGTGTAAGGCTTTCCCCAGCTCCCTGCCAAGACCCGAGCAAGGGGTCCCAGCCCTGCCACTCACCTGAGCAGCGCACGGCAGCATCTTCCTTATGCCGACAAGCACCGCTGTCCCCAGGACGGGCCCAGCAGTCCTGCAGAGACAGCTCTGTCCCCCGGCACTCCACCTGCTCCAGCCAGATAGGGCCCATCCCCATCCCAAACGCAGCCTCATGCAGGGCAGACACCGCGGGGCCACAGCCCAGCTGCCTGCATGCCACCTCAGCATCCCGCATGTCCCAGGAATCGTCGCACACCGTCCCCCAAGAGCCACGGTGCCAGACCTCCACTCTGCCCGAGCACCTGTCCTCGCCTCCCACTGCACGAATCTTCTCCCTGGCTGGAGAAGGCAAAGACTTCCCATGGCACTGAGAGAGCAGGCAGAGCCCTGCCAGACAAGAAGGGTACACAGGGGAGCAGCTCCCTACCTGTGCAGCTCGTGGAGTTGGGGCACGGGGCCAACGGGTCGGGGGCATTTCTGGGCGTCCCCCTGAAGAAGGAAACACTGTGGTGAAGGGGCTGGTTCAGGGGATGGTGCAGAAGAGAGCAGGGCTGAGCTCTGCTTGCCCTCCCTGTGCCATCTTGGTCACGGCAGCAACCGAACCCTGGTCATTCAGGGGACACACAGGACTGTGGGGAGACCCTGACTGCTCAGCCCCAAAAGGCCCCTGGTTCAGAGAGCAGCAGGAGGGTGTCCATGGAGGGGAGGCTCTTCTGAACCCTGTCTGGTCTCTTCTGAGACCTCACCTGGAGATGCCTCCTCCCGCAGGTGCTGCTGGCAGCCTGGGTGGCAACTGCTGCTGGACGTGGGTGGCTGTGGTCACGTTTGTGCCACCAGCAGCAGAAGGGTCTGACATGGCAAGGAAAAGCCCTTCCAAGCTCTTTCTCTGTGTTTGGCCGTGCCCACCAGGGAGCAGGAGCTGGGGTGACAGTGGTGCCCAGGTGGCTCTGAGTTACCATTGCAGGTGATGTGGATCTCATCTCGCAGGTCTTCACATGACTGCGGGTTCCAGGGAGTGGAGGGACACTGCCAGAAGGAGCTGGTTTTCTCCCCACACTGCACGTTATCCAGCCAGGCAGGGCCAGACACCCTGCCGTAGGGCAGGCGTGTTTCCAGGGATCCTCCATCCCCGCAGCCCAGCTCCTTGCATGCCAGCGACACCGTGTCAAGAGTCATCGAGTTGGAGCAAATGCTCCCCCATGTCCCGTTGTAGAAAACCTGCAGGCGCCCGAGCAGCCGTCGCTGTTCTCCAGCCTCAGGGCCACGAACTCTGCAGGAAAGGCACCAAGGGGGAACAGGCTGGTGTGGGGCTGTGGGAGCCAGGACACCTCTGCACCCCCCAGGCCCTCAGGCGGGCAGGGGCAGGGCCAGCACGTCCCCCTTGCACCCAGGGGCAGAGAGAAGTCCCTGACGGACAGACACCCCTGCCCTTCCCGCTAACCTCGGGGACTGCTGAGCTCCCCAGGGACCCCCAGTGGGACTGAGGGTGCCCGTGCATGGGTGTCCACAGGACGGGCTCGGGCAGGAGCTCAGAGGCAGTCAGGGACAGCCTTGGCCATGCCCGGCTCTCCTTGTGTCCTGGCCTCCCCAGGAACCAGGCTCCCACCACAGGTCCCGGCACACACCTGAGCAGATGACTCCCGCGTCCTCTTTGTGCCCGCAGTCGTGCTGCCCCCAGGGCCCAGCAGGGCAGTCCCAGAGAGCAGCTTCGGCCCCAGAGCAGTTCACGCCATCCAGCCAGATCTGGCCGGAGCCTTCCCCAAACCGAGCAGAGCCAGCCGCCTCCACCGCCCCTCCACAGCCCAGCTGGTGGCAAACGACGGCGGCATCAGACAGGTCCCAGCCATCGTCACACACAGTCCCCCAGGTGCCCTGGTAGTACAGCTCCACTCTCCCAGCACAGCGCCCGTCCCGTTCACCAGCCGGACCCGCCGGCTCCCTGTAGTGGGTAGAAAGCCCAGTTGCTGTCAGGGCCTGGCTGCCCACCCACCCCGTCACCTGGGGGGCCCATGCAGTGCCGCTCACCCCAGCAAATGACTCCCACGTCTTCCGCAACCCCTGCTGCCGGTGCACTCTCAGGCAGGGAGGTGTTGCAGAGGGCCAGGTTGGCCTCGTGCCCTGCGCACCGGACCCCTCGCAGCCCCACGGGGCCCGTCCCTCGCTCAGGCTTTGGGGGGTTGTAGGCTGTCCCTGCCTCTCCGCACCGCAGCTGCCGGCACACCACACTGGCCTCCTGCATGTCCCACTCATCATCCAGAACTCTGCCCCACATCCCATGCTGGAAGATCTCCACTCGTCCGTCGCACCGGCTCCCTCCGCCCACCAGCCGCAGGGATGCAAAGCCGGCTGAGCCTGGGGACAACAGAGATACCACAGCCATCGGCGGCACTGGGGAGCAGGGCATCCTTCAGGGAGCAGGGCGAGGGGGGATTTTCTGACCAAACAGGACAGATTGAGCCTTTTGCTGACGAGAAGTGAGGGCAAAGCCCGGGTCCTCTCTGCAGCTCACACCCAGGTCTGCTGCTGCTGGGAGCACCCAGGCAGCTCCTGCCTGGCTGGTGGGATGAGGCTCTGCAGGGCTCTCTGCGGGGATGCGATGTGGTTGTCTGCAGCCAGAGGGATGGAGCAGAGCCCTGCAGCCCTGTCCTGGGCTCGTCCCACAGTATGAGAACAGAGGAGCCTAGGCCTGGTGGTGGCGCTGGGGCTAAGGCACTGCCCTGGGGGTAGATGCTTGCCTCCATTCAGTGCTCAGCTCTCCAAAGCAGAGTGGTCAGTCTGAGCAGGCAAAGCCCTCCAGATGGCTCCTGGGGATGCCAGGGTTTCTCCAGGGAGAACTTCAGCCTGGTACTGCCATGGGACCCCTGCTTTGGGTGGCCGTGTCACACACAAAGGGCAGATGGAGTTAATGCAGCATTTTTCCGGCACTCACCTGAGCAAATGACAGCAGCAGTGTTCCCGTCAGAGCATGGTGAGGCCCCCAGGGTGATCACTGGGCACTGTGCCAGGTGGGCTTCAGTGCCGTCACAGTGGAAGGAGTCTCTCCAGACAGGGCCAGTCTCTCTCCCAAAATGCTCTCCTCCAGGAATGGCCTCAGCAAACCCACAGTTGAGTTGATGACAGAGAACGTGGGCATCCGAGAGATCCCAGCGGGAGGCACAGAGGGTCCCCCAGGTCCCCAGCACCTGGACCTCCACTTCCCCGCACACGCTGTGCTGCCGTTCACCAGCCTGAACCCTGTGTACTCGGGGACAGAGGAGGAGGAGAGAGGGTGGATTTGGTGCTCTTTGTACCCTCAGGAGCTGGGGGAGAGGCCAGAGGGACAGCATGCCTTTCTCCTCCTTCTCACTATTTTCATGCTGCAGACAATGCCATCATCCCTCCTGTCCCCACACCCAGCCTAGCACATTCCTTGCTCTGTCCCCAACCCTGGCACAGCCCCCGTGTCCCTGAGTCCTTACGTGTGCAGGTGACAACAGCGCTGTTCGCGTGGGTGCAGGCTGCTCCCTGGAGGACCCTCTGAGGCAGGAGATGAGGAGGGATTCATTCCCCACACACTGCAGCTCTCTGTCCCACGTGGCACTGATCCCTTCTCCAAAGTGAGCTGCCTCAGCGACAGGCAGGGCTCTGCCGCACTGCAAGCTCCCTGCAGACCATGTCAGCAGCTTTGGCACCAAAGTGTGAAGCACAGACAGTTTTCCACTGGTCCCATCATGGATCTCCACACGTCCTGAGCAGCGGCTCTTCCCTTCCACCAGACGGACAAATCCTGGAAGAAACCCAAACAACTGGCAGTTCCCAGAGTCCTCTGGCAGTTAAATGCCCACATCCTGCATCACCTCCAAGCAAGCTGTGACCAAATGCTGCCCATTGCACATCCCAGAGGAAGCTGTTGGGGGAGTGTTGGTGACACAAACACATCCAGGCCCCCTGCACCCCTTCTCTACACCATCACAGCACTCGAGGGTATGTGTCTGTTGCAGACTCACAGCCACAGGTACTGCTCAGACAAATTGCTCTCACACAAGGTCCCCTGTGCTGCCCGGCATGGTTCCCCCAGCACCACAGTGGTGGGAGCAGTTCAGGTCCAGGAGAAGTGGCCCAGATGATACTGACTGCTGCAGCCTGCTCAGCCCCTGCAGAGCTTTAGGCCAGGCAGGACCATCACCCTGAGGCAACCAGAAGCGCACCCTGATCCCAGGGCTGTTCCTGAGGATTGGGAGGTTCCTTTTAGGTGGGAGATGTCACAGAGCACAGAAATGGTTATCATGGCTGGAGCCTTTCCAGACCCCTCCGATACCTGTTTGGAGGGGGTGTCCTCAGCCAGGGACACACTGCTCTGCCTGGAGGTGCACAGGTCCAAAGCCAATGGCCGGACAGAGGGCTGGAGACTTGCATGACCCCCTGGCCTCACGCTTACTCAGAGGGTAACAGCACGCACTGATGAGGATCAGGATGTGCTGCAAAGCCCCAGTGTCATGGGGCAGTGTGAGGAGCCATGGGCAGGCAGGAGAGATTGGGACAGTGGGTCAGTGCTGCCTGCACAGGGTCATGTCCCGCAGGGCTGTCACAGCCCCAGGGATTTCCCACTGCCAGCCTGTGAGTGTGCTGATGTGGGAGGGAGCAGCCAGGGTCAAGCAGCCACCAAGCCCTGAGGCCTCGCACTGTTTGACCACACAGCTGAGCTCTTGGGACAGGCAGTGAAGGGCTTTGTGGCCACCCTGCTCCTTTGCCCAGGGCCCAGCACTCATCCTTTCTGAAAAGCCCTTCAGTTCAGTCAAGGTACTCATATCTGTGAGGGGGAATAACCCAGCGTGACCAGCCATCTCATGCCAGTCCTCTAAGACCTGGGGTGCTAAGCAAGTCCCACCTGGTGTTTCCAGCAAAGGGACCCTCAGCATTGTTGCTGGGAACTGGCAGAATGGGTGGAGGTTGATGAAGCCCAATGGACACCCTGGGTCAGGGATGGAGGATTCATCTGCAGCCCAAGACACCGAGGCGGGGCTGAGACACTCTGGCAGAGTTAGTTCACCTCGGGGGTAGGCTCCCCTGGCCTTTCCCTGGGAATCAGTTATATCAGCAATGACAGTCCCAGCTTGGCAGTGTGCTTGGCCACACTGGACCCAGCTCCAGCATCTGCTTGTTGCTCCCTGAGGGCACAGCCAGGTCCCTTCCCCCGTCCCAGCCCCAAAGCTAGGCAAAAGACTGACCCTTACCTGAACACGTCACTCCAGCATCCTCACCATGACACAGTTATTTTTACCCATCCTGCGTGTTTGCAGTCAGACAGGGCAGACTCGGTGCCATTACAGACAACGTCATCCATCCAAATGGGGCCAGATCCTTGCCCAAAGTGTCGCGTACTGAGTGAGCTCCAACAGCAGACCCACAGTCCAGCTGCTTACAAACCACTGCCGCATCATTCATACTCCAGTAGTCATCACACACGGTCCCCCACTGGCCCCTGTGTTTCACCTCCACTCTCCCAGCACAGCGCTGCCACCATTCGCCAGCCTCACCTCCGCAGCACCTTTGAACATCAACATGGGGCGGGTCAGGAGAGTGCCAAGCCCAGCACTGCAGGTCTGGGGGAACCCCTACCTGGGCCAAGTCAGAGGTAATGGGCTGGGAGCCCACTCCCCTCTTAGGCTGTCCCCAGTGCAGTGTGGGGGTCCTTCTGGGCATCACATGCCATCCCACTGCACAAGGCACCTCTTTCTACCCAATGGCCACATGCCCCCACCATATCTGCCCAGCCCTGCACTGGGCACCGTTCCTCCCAGCCCAGCACCCCCTCAACAGCCCTGTGTACTCGGGCCTGCAGCTTCCTGTGCAAACCACCTGCCCACCACCATCCAAACGCACCCATGGCTTTTTGAGTTCCCAGGGAGCACCGAGACAAATCCGAGGGTTCCCCAGCCCATGTCCTCTCCTCGCCCTTGGCGTCAGTCTCTCTGTGGGGTACACACTGCCCTCATGGGGTCAGGGCTCCCCTGGAACAAGGGGGCAGTGAGCAGCACACAAACCCTCCAGGCTACCCCAGAGGTTGGCAGTGCTCTGGGGATCTCTGGGGGCTGCCATCACCAGCTAGGCCACCACTGGCTCCAGAGGCACAGTGCTGGGCAACAGGAGGTCCCAAAAGGGTACCCCACGAGAGGTGTCTATGAATGCAGCCAGGGACAGGCTGCCCTAAGCACTGGAGCCCTGGAAAAGGAGATACTCTCTCCCACCCGCATGGGCACAGGGAAAGGCACAGGCTCCATGGACTTGAGCCCCTTCTGCCCCTCATCTCAGTAGCACCTGCAAAGAAACCCCATTCCCAGGCGGATCCTGATGACCACCCTGGTAGCCCCTGGCCCTGGGCTGTGGGACAAGGCAGTCAGCACTTACCCTGCACAGCTGTACCCAGAGCAGCAGCACAGCATCTGAGGGGACAGGATCCCTCTCGGCCCATCCTGAGCCTCCTGCCCCTGCCAGCACATCCCTGCTGCGCCACACTCCCTGCCAGAGTTCCTCGCGACTCATGGGGACAATGATGACGAGAGGGCAATATATCTCTGCAGATGCCAGCCCAGCTACAGGAGGAGCCAATCAAAGCAGCAGCACCTTTTTAGACATTATCGGGAGCTATCTCCCCTCCGACACAGCCCAGCCCTCCAATGAACTTCTCCAGCGCCATTCATGACCATATATGAGGGATGGCTCCACTGCAGGTGTCACGTCACTGTGGTGGCGGTGCGTCACAGGACAGGGCCGGCTGTAGTGGGGGAAAATGGATTTTTCATGCCTTGAACCCTGCTGTGTGGACCAGGAGCACTGAGCATCTCCTATACCGGGCACATCCAACAGCCCAAGGTGCGAGTGTCCAGCTGTCCCCGTGCCATGGGAACCACAGGGCTGGGACTGCACCAGGAGCTGTGTCAGGAAGGGAAGGAAAGCCCCTGCCCCTGCTTCAGATCCTGCTGTGCTGGGAAGCAGCTGGGAAAGGGCCCTAGCTCAGGCCAGAGCCCCATCCCAGGAGTGCTGGCTCAGCCGTTCCTCCCTGGAGAGCCCCATCGAAGGTCCCTTGAAATGAGCTGGAGCTGGGACATGTCCCTGCCCTGGCAGCTGACACGCAGCCCAGAGGCTCAGATGTATCCCTGCCTCTTGACATGTCACCGAGGGGCCGTTATTCCCCGGGTGGCTCGGGAGCTGCAGCCTGCAGGTGCACAAACCACAGCCCACGTGGCTCGCAGCACTCTCCGTGCTCCCCCCACAGCGCCCGGGCAGGAAGCCTGTGGTTTCCTCTGGCACCGTGCCCAGGCACATCCCTGCGGTGCCCCGAGCCACCCCCCCCGACTGCTCCAGCCAGGGCTGCAGGGCTGCTCCTTCGCCTTGCAGACACAGGGCAGGCAGATCCCGTTCCCTGTCTTGCCCTTCTGATGGGGCACACGGCTGCTCTGCACCGAGTCCCACAGCCATGGGGTGTCATCTGTGACGTTACCTCACACCCTCCTACGGCCACTGCTGTGTGTCATGGGTTATACTGATGGTGACCTCACACTCCTACTGCAACGCTGTGTGCTCATGAGTTACACTGTCACACGTGTGTGTGCAGTGTATGGACTGCTGCTGCTAACATGGTTCTTCCAAAAAGCCATGTTTGGTTGTGGTCTAAATATTGACTTGGTGACATCAGAAGCACCTACACAAACTATGTGCCAGCTTCTGCCCTATCAGCTACTCAGGCACCAGCGACATCACAAGCTCATACACAGCTATGTGCATGCTCCTGGCCTATCTGCTATCAGCCACAGGTGATGCCATAGCATCTACAGCTGATATTGGCCTGCTCCTGGCCTATCCTTTATTCAGACACCAATCACCTCAAAACCACCTGCAGAAACTGTGGGCCTGCTCCTGCCCTATCAGCTACTCAGGCAGCAGTGACAGAAGCACCTACACATGCCATGGGCCTACTCCAGGCCTGTGAGCTACTCAGGCATGAGTGACCTCAGAAGCACAGACACAAGCCATGGGCCTGCTCCTGCCTATCAGCTTCTCAGGCACCAGTGACCTCACAACCTACACATACCTGTATTAACCCCAGCCAGCACCCACACAGTCGCTCGCTCACTATTTCACTAAATAGAAAGTTAATTCTATCCCAGCTAAAACCAGTATGTGCAGATGCCTGCTCCTGCCCTATCAGCTACTCAGGCACCAGTGACCTCACAGGAACCTATACACCCGTTTGCCATGTCCTTGCTGTTGAGGTACTCTGCCTCCGGTGACCTCACAAGCACCTGTAAGGGCCATGCTCCTGATCGAGGTATCAGCTATTCAGCAAGAGTGACATCACAAGTACATACCCAAGCCATGTGTCTCCCTCCTCCCTATCAGCTACTCAGGCACCAGTGACCTGACCACCACATATCCACCTACTTGCTATCTGCTCACCTATGAGATATCAAGGCACAAGTGACCTCACAAGCTCCAACACAAGCCATGTGCATGCTCTTGGCCTATCAGCTACTCAGGCATCAGCAATCTCACAACACTTCCACAGGCCATGTGCCAGCTCCCAGCCTATGATCTCTCAGGCACCAGTGACCTCACAAGCACATACCAACCTATTTGCTCTGTGCTCGTGTGGTGGGGCGACCCCATGTGGCAGCCCCCACCCAGTCACTTGCTCACTCCCCACCTGTGGGATGGGGGAGGGAACTGGAAGGGCAAAAGCCAGGAAAAAAGTCTCATGGGTCAAGATAAAGACAGTTTAATAAGTGGAGAAGTAATCACTCACAGCAGGAGATTGATGCCAAGCCAGTCTCTGAGCAAAGAACACACACCCTCCCCAGTTTTACTGCTGACCATGATGTCATAGTGTGGAATATCCCTTTGGTTCGCTGGGGTCAGCTGTCCTGGCTTTGTCCCCTCCCAGCCTTCTCGCTGTGGGGGCGAGTGAGAAAGAGAGAAGCCTTGACGCTGTGCAAGCACTGCTCAGCAATAGCTCCAATGTCAGTGTGTTCTCAACACTGTTTTGGCCACCAAGGCAAAGCACAGCACCATAGGGGCTGCTAACAAGAAAATTAACTCCGTCCCAGCCACACCCAGTACAATCTCCACCCCTTCTTCCACACCAGTTGCATCCTGCTCAGGTCCTACAGTATTCAATACAAATGTACATTACATCCACCACCCCACCCCCTTCCCCATCCTTTCACATGACATACACACAGCACACTGGCTTTGGCTGGTGTGGCTCAGGTGGACCTGGACAAGTGCCAGCACACTCCTGACTTCTCCCCTCACTCACTCAGCCAGAGCTTTTTGAAACATTCCATCAGGTTATCAACCTAAGGACAAGGAAATCTAAATAGCACACTCTGCACCGCACAGTGGTCTTGCAGGTAGCTGTGAGATCCCCCACCCCATGGGGAAAGGGAGTTCCCCACTACCACCCTGCCTCTGTTTGGCACCTCAAATCCACTTTGCAGTTCATGGGCTCACTGGCTGTTTCTTCTGGTTCACGTGGTCTTTTTTGAGATCCTCTTTGGGTCTTTTCCATATGGTCCCCATGCGCATATTCTTCTGAAGTTGGCATTTTGTCCTGGTTTTCCATGTTGCAGACAGCATTGCCTGTGTCTTGCAGCACCAGAAAGCTCAGAGGCTGCCCCAGTAACCCTGCGTGGCCATCCTGCTGAGCTGGTCTGGGATGTTGGGGCCTCCTAGGCCACTTCCCAGGATTGGGCTCTTCTTTGTCTGTTAACAGGATTTGTGTGGAGGGCCCTTGGTGGCCTCCTGGGAGGGGGTCGCAGCCCTCAGGCATGTTCCCACTGCCTTGAAGTTCCCCCCACAACATGTCTGGGCTTCTTCTGCAGCCTGGTAAAGTGGGGGACCTCGACCCACCCTTGTAATTTTTTTTATTCACATTTAAACTCTAATTCTTCATTCATTAGCTCTTATTAAAGAAGGCTTTCTCCATTTTATACCTATGTGATAATGGCTATATATATTTAATTTTCTGGCTTTATAAATGTTTTTATATAAATAAAAATAATATATATATAAATGTATACATCATACATGTATAGAGGTATATATATTTAAAATACCGTATATATTATAAATAAATAAAAGTATATTTATACATATTTGTACACTCACACATATATTTCTAAAAATGTATATATTGTAATACAGGTATATATTTTTATATCTGAGCACTTCCTTGTCCAAAGCAGGCAG